>NW_017890584.1:0-45843 GCF_001540865.1 Ananas comosus
AAAGGAGATATGATAAACAACTTGGAAGCGATCTGCGGACACTGACTTTGCAAATTGCGGGGTTCGATGTTTGGGTGTACTTCGACGCTTTTCCACCTTGTGGAGGATTGTAGAATTTTTCCGACCTAAAATAGTTCGAAGAAGACTGAATTCTCGGACTAGTCTAGAGTTTTCACTCGTCGGGGGAGGTCCCTGGAAGGGAGAACGGGTCCCGTACAGTGATGATGGCAGCCTGAGCAACCGGTCCCTGGCAGGTCGAGACGCGCTCCCGAGCGCGTCTTCGTCAGTGGAGACCGGTCCCGCGCATGGAGATGACCGGTTCCGAACGCTGGTTTTTCGAGTTCGCAGGCGAGAGACCGTCCCTGGGAGAGACCGGTCCCTCGGGCGAAAACTGGCCCAGTTCGGGCTATTGCAAAGAGTTTTTGAGGGGCCGTTCCGGATTTTGTTACACTAGATGTGGCTTATTAGCCATTCCCTCTCCCTCGTCTCATTCTCGTCATTTCAACCCTCTTCCCTAATCACTTTCTTAAGAGAGAGAAAGAAGAAGAAGAAGGAGGAGAAGAAGAAGAGGGCTAGCTTGAGGAGCTTGGGAGCCTCACCGCTTTCTCCTCTTTCACCACCTTTGAAGACTTGGACTTGCTTGTAGAGCTTAGGTGGATCCCACACTTCAAACCCCTTCGGGCATTTGGGCTGATTGAAGCTCCAAAGGGTTAGTATCATGTTTCCTCAGCTCTCTTCTTGTTTTTTGTGTATTTTTGGGAGATGAAACCCTAGAATGAGATTTATGGTTGATTTTGGGGGCTTTTTGGATCTAAGGGGCTTCATTGAGGCCTAGATTAATTGTTTAGAATTTCCTAGGGCTTGGATTGGAAGGGTTCTACGCTCTCTTTTGGAGCTTTTGGGAGATTTCCTAACTCTTGAGGTAAATGGTTGGCCCTTTTTGCTTGCTAGTTAATGTTTGATCTCTTGTTGGTCGTAATGCTCATCGTATCTGCTTCGCTGATATATTTTAGGGTATTGTGAGACTCGTGGACACTCCGTTCGGCGAATCGAAGAGGCACGCGACGTTCGGTGGTTTGACACTATGCCTATGATATGAGAAATGCTCATATTTTGGCAAATATGTTCGTAAAGAGAATATTCATGGGCATTCATGTTAAATGTATTTAATATGAATTTTAGAATGCTTAACATGCAATATATTATTATAGTGAAATTTTAGACGCCCTATGTGGTAGAAGTGCATGGCATGTTGAGACTTAGCAGTTCTAGTCAGAATTTGGATCATGGGTTCCTATTGTGGAAATTGAACCTTGCTCTCATTGGGCAATTTACTATATGCCAGTGTGACAATTAGCAATTCTTATGGGGCCTAGAGAAGGCTTGAGAACTTGGATCCATTTGAGATTGGGCCAATGTCATCACCCAGAGGGCATGGGGCGGCCCGGGCTAAAGTGAAACTAGTTTACTTGGAATAGGGACATGAATTGGGCATGATAGTCCGTAATTGCTTAAGTGTCATGAAAGAGCTAAGCGCGGTGTGCGTTGGAGCGTCACTTTGGAGATTTGGACTAGATCCTTGGATGCTAGTGGCCTGCATGTGAGAGGCATGAGAGTAAAGTCTTGAGGACTTTGACCTTGCTTGCTTGCCATTGTGTCTCATTCGCACATTGCTTGTGAGGGTCGCCCTCTACAAAGCCGGCACTTCCGGGCTTAGGGCCTACGGCGACTTATGTCGCTCGTGCGCGTATTTGAGAAGGCCTACGGGGTCGGGATGGGACACGACACATTCACGGAGGTAGGGACATGTCGGCTACCACGGCACTTAGGCCGACACAAGCTGGACTACCTTTGGTAGGTCCTTAATTGGAAATGGAAAACGACACGGTGTTGAGTTTAATTAGATCACTACTAGTCAGAAAGTAGTAGTAGGATTACATTGGGCTTACTTCTAGCATAGTTGTGGACATTTGGGTATTCATACATACATGTAGTATGCTAGGAGAATGTTGTTATTGCATCCTTATATGCATGTAGTCATGACCAAGTATTACTGTCATATGCTGTATAAAGTAAAGCATGATATTACTTGTGAACATATATATCCATGACAAATAAAGTCGGGCATTAGGAGTTGCATGTTTAATTGCAAGTTGTAGCTTAGCATCCTAATTATTATGCTTTCTAATATGCAATTTACTCGTTACTCTTATTGTTGTACTTACTCCTTTTCTTTGGGGCTAGTGGTGCATTGAGTCTGAGGTCAGTAATTGCCCACTGGGAACTATAAATTATAGTTCATAACGCCCGTCTTCTGCTCGATGTTTTTCAGAGCCTTCCACTCAGGGTGAGGCCAGGGACCGCGGGAAGGGAGTTGCTTCGAGCTAGCTTCCTACGAGGACGACTTGCTAGGTGGTCTACCTCTCGTTGTACTTTTTTTTGGAGAGGTTGAGAGTTTTACCAGTGTACTAGAGACCACCGTTTTGTATTAGAGGCTGATACTGTATAACTTATGTTTACTTTTATGTATTAGGTATGTTCTATTACTATTAGTATAGATGTTAGAACTTTACTCGCTCTGATATCATTAGCTGCTCATTATTTCACTTCTTCTATTGTTTTACTACTTGCTTTTACTTCCGCTTTTATTGTAGACGCCTTATATGTGTTGACATATGGCGGGTCTGGGCACACTACCGGGAGGGCCTTCGCCGGTCCCGGGGCGTGACAAGCACGGAGCCCTCCGTGCTACCGATAATATAGTAGCCGGACTATATATATATATATATATATATATATATATATATTAAAAAAATTAAAAGAAAAAAGGAAAAAAAAAAGAAGGAGAAAGAGAAAAGGAAATAAAAAGAAAAAAAAGAAGGAAAGTATTCAAAATAAAAAAAAGGTATAATTAGTTGATTGATGCTTGTTTCTTCAATAGGTTGATTTTTTTTAAATCATTCCCAAATGGGAATCACCTTGGAACCTTATATAAAATAAGCTCCAAATTTTGAAAATGGGTTGGAGAGAATTTTTTTTGAGAAGAAGAAAGAGGAGAATATTTGAAAGGAGAAGAAAGAAAAAATAAAAAAAATAGAAAGGAGAAGAAGAAAAATAAAAGGCAAAAAAAAAAGAAAGAGTTTTTTTTATTCTCTCTCCCTCTCTCTCTCTCTGGTCGAAAAGATTAATCGAGCGGCCATCTTCGTGATAGGCTCGACACGATTAAACTCCGCGTATTTGAACAAAACGTGACAATAAAAGAAAATGGACGGGTTCTATTTTGATTCGTCATTTTCGTTCGATTCAATCGTATTACTCGACGTGATCAATTTCGTATATTTGGACTAAAAAAAAAAGAAGAGAGATGAATATAAAAATAATAAAAAAAAAAGGAGTTATTCCCGCTCCCCCTCCGACAGTCAACAAAAAAGCAAGAAGAAAAGAAAAGAGAAGAAAGAAACGAAAGAAAAAAAAAATATAAAAAAAAAGAGTTGTTGGGTACCAACTCTCCCTCTCTCTCGGTTTCGCGCACACACAGAGAAAGAGAGAGAGAGAGTTCTCTCCTGAAGTAAAAACAAAAAAAAAGAAAGAAAAAAAAAGAGAAAAACAAATCAACAGCATTAAAAAAAAAAAAGAAAAGAATTGATTTTTCCCCAACTCTCTCTCTCCTCGACAATCAAAAAAAGAACAGAAGACAAGAAAAAAAAAAGAATCAGCAAAAAAGAAAAGACAAAGAAAAGAAAAGAAACAAAAAAAAAGAAAAGGTTTTTTATTTCTCTCAGTCCAAAAAAAAAAGAAAGAAAGAGAAGCAATCTAAGGAATTGGGTTTGAATTTATTCAATCCATTATGGGACCCAATAAAACAATTTCATAAGCAGCTCAAAATAATAATGCAAGCCAGATCAAAATTCGGCCGTCCCAAGGCCCACGAGCATGTGAAGTCCCACATGGCAAATTAGCGGGTGCCAAGCCCAACAACATGTAGAGGTCCGAAATCCACCCACATGCAGAATTTAAATTCAAAAATCAAAATAAAAGTCTAGCCGTCACATACAAAATTCGGCCCCGAACATGTACAAGCCGCCAGCTTAGATCAACCTACATTCATATCTTGCGCGTCCAAAACCAATAAAAATATATGTGAATGAATTTCTGGCAACGCCACAAATTCAAAGCCCACAAACAAAAATCCCATAAAATCCGCAAAGTCCACAAAATGTCGACGGCGCCGGAGCCAGCGGAATAAGCGCGTCCCCGCGCCCCGCCATATGTCTAAAACATATAAGGCGTCTAAATAGAACGATAATAAAAGGCGAGTAATACAAGACATCTAGGAGTATCAAGAGCATGATTGAATCTAAGTTCTATAATACGAAAGGAACACAAAGCTGGAATTCACTTAATAAAAAGCATTATAGTATACAAAGAAATATCCCAAATACAAGTGGCTAAAGTAGATACATTAGGTCGTTCTCATACATGGATACAGAAAAACTCTCATCTCTCGACTATTAAAAAAGAAAGCAATACAACCACTTAGGCAAAAGAAAACCGCCTCCTCGCTAGCTAGCTGATGGCGATCCCTTGCCGCATGATTCCGTGCCTCCTCCTGGTGCCAGAAGGCTCTGAAAGAAACCACAAAAAAGAGGGCTGAGAACTATTAAAAATAGTTCCGTGGCCAGTGCAATTACTGACTTCAGTGAATGCACTCACAAGCCGAAGCCTACAAGGGAAGTGGTCAGTAACTATGAAAGCCAAAAAGCGAAAGCGGTAAGTAAAAGTTTAACATACTTACACCAGCATGTCTCTACTTAGCTATGATAGCATAAGAATAAGCAACTATTACATAATGTATATGGATGTGTTATACATGAATTCTCATAGGTATGCAACCAATACTGATGTCCTCAATGCATTAGTAAAGATTGTCCATTGTTTAAATTTTAGTCGATTCCAGTCAATACACTAAGCATTTCATCTGTCACGATGTCATAGTGATATCTAAAGTCAAATTCTGAAGGAGACCTCACACGCAGGCTTCTCATGTGGCGCCCCCTACTGATTGCCCATCCGTTAGGCTAATGTTTGGCCAGCGGCTATGAGTCATCATCCCCACCCTAGAATTGCAGCCTGGCCCACGGCAATCCATCTATACGCGCGCCCAATCCACCACGAGCGAATATGAATCGCGATGGCTATCTGCCTTTTTCTGGAAGGTGCCGGCTGTAGGAGCGCCCTTACAAGCAGTGTGCGACATGCAGCCACATGGCAAGTAGTCCATTATGTCGCTGTCTCACAATGTACCGAAGTCCTCATGTCTAATAAGCATGAATGTATCGAGAATGTCCGAAAGCGCCCTAATCTCTATGGTCATATGTGCTGCGTAACATGGAATATATATAGGCAGCATACAATGGCCTTAACATTATGTCTCTTATGTTGCAGTTTCATAGTTTACTAGTTTCAAGTGGCCTTCTTGAATGACAACTTATGTTTACCTAAGTCCAAACATTAGTATAATCGTTCCAACTACACGAATAAACGACTAATTTAAGCGGTACTTATACGAGAATCCGCATTCGTCGCATAATGTACACACTCACTCACATGCAATTGAAAAAACCCTGATTACTCACTATATAGAGTGATAAATTTTAACTTACACATAAGACATGCATTTTAAGTGTTACTTAAAATTCACCATATAAATCTAATTAGACATAGAAATGCATTTAAAATACTTTACAACACAGAGATATAGGGAACATAGGGTGCCATTTTTCCCACTTCAACGAAGTCAAACCCACGATTTCTTTGTCCGAAACTTCTCGTTTTCGCGAACGAAGGGCTGTCCACCTAGCCTCCTAATACCCTAAGGATGTTGAGGAACAGAGTGTTATCCAAACGAAACGAACAACGGAATTGCCTCAAACCAATAACGCATTATTCGGGCTAAGGGTTTGAAGACAAACTTCCCGATTGCCGAAGGAAGCTCCTCACGATCTCCAATGCAGAGTTAGAGCCTTCCAATCTAACACGCTAAACAAAGGTCTCTAACCCATCAAATAGGTTTCACAAGCCTCAAAATCAATAAATCCCTCATTATAGACCATTAATATGCCAAATCAGGGTTTCATCTAAGCATAATCCATCAAAATATGTACCAAAAGGGAAATACATGTTACTAATCCTCTCTAGAACACTCAAACCAAGCTCCAAGTGTGGCTCTAGGGTTGCGTTCTCTTCATCTATCAAGCTCCTAGTCCAGCTCCAATAGGTGGAAAAGCCTCAATCAAGCCAAAAAGAACAAAAGAGTGGGTCTTAATACCACAAACCTAAGCTAAAAGGATCAAAACGCAATGTGCAAGTCAGTGAGAGGTGCAACCCTATCCATCTTGGCTCCTGTTTCAAGCTCAGGGAGAGGTTCCAAGGGCGTGGGTGTTACTAAGAGTAGCCAAATCGCAAAAAACCCCTGCCAGTTCGAAGCTGCTCAGAAATTTGCACTTATCGTACCGGTACACGGCGCCGGTACGGTAACACAACCACAAAAATGCAAACCCGAGCCTACAGGTTCGCTGAGAAGTATGCGCTGTGTGCAGTACGCGAGCGCCGTACGGTTACAGCATCAACCCCGTACCGGTACAAGCAAGCAACCCGTACCGTCGCGGTCTGCTGATCCTACCCGAGAGCTGACAAAATCCGATTTTTCGGGGTTTTGGCGCCAAGTCTTAGAAACCTCCTAATTACTCTGGACTCGAACATAGGTTGGAACCACTGTCAAACCCACCAGAAAGTCTGAAAAGCTCAGAACACAATCAATCGACTCGAAACCCCGCAATTTGCACAGCGTCCACGTGCGTGTACAACAAATAAAGATCCAAAACCCATAGTCCATAAATAAAGATCCAAAACCCAAAGATCCAAAAAATCCAAAGTCCATAAATAAAACCCAATCAAATCTACCAAGCCTATGTCATCAAAATACCTCCAACCCAAACCGAATTCATGGGCTTTCCAAATGGGCCCTTTATTATGAATTAATTCTATGAATTAATTTCCTGGGCTTTCCAGAGGCCCCCTATCATGAATTAATTCGACAAATTAATTTCATGGGTCTGCCAAATAGGCCCTTTATCACGGATTAATTCTATGAATTAATTTCATGGGCCCTCCTTGTCATAGATTAATTTCATGAATTAATGGGCCCTCCAAATGGCTCCTTATCATAAATAAATTCAACGGGCTCTCCAAATAGCCCCTATCATGAATTAATTTCATGAATTCAATGGACTTTACAAACGGGCTCCTAGCATGAATTAATTTTATGAGTCAGTTTCATAAACATCTCGATTTCAAACGATCGAAACGTCGTTAAACTAAATCCAACGACCGAAACGTCGTTAAACTAAACCCAACGACCGAAACGTCAGTAAACTAAACCCAACGACCGAAACGTCGTTAAACTAAACCCAACAACGGAAATATCGTTAAACTAAACCCAACGACCGAAACGTCGTTAAACTAAACCCAAATCCAAACGAACGAAACGTTGCTAAACTAAACCTATATTCAGACGACCGAAACGTCGCTAAACTAAACCCAAATTCGAACGACCGAAACGTCGTTAAACTAAACCCAAATTCAAATGACCGAAAAGTCGTTAAACTAAACCTAAAACTTCAATCGACCACCAAGTTGCTAAATTGAGTATCTAGTCTTATAAAATTTATGTACAGTGGGGAAATGCCCCTGCTTAAGCCATGTACACGGCAAATCATATTAATAAAATTTTATTTGCCTGTTTGGTCTACTTTATTATCAGCATTTATATTTGGTCTCTTAATCAAGGGTTCCTTAACACCGAAAGTGTGGGGTAATTAACAGCAGATTCTTGAGTCTATTGGAAGCCATGAACCTATAATCCTGATTTCAAAATAAAATTCAAACAAATTTTATCTCTACCATGAATGACCACTCGCCCTAGAAACATCTACGGCGGGGCAGGTTCGTTCGCGGCAAACAAAATGGCACGCCCAGTGGGACATGGCTTCACCCTCCATCTTTGAGACCTAATTAATAAATGCTGATAAAAGACCAAAATATATTATATGCACGACTGACATCTGTTGTCTTATATATGCAGAGCAATGGCATCAAACAACACCACGGTCAATGCAGCACAAATCCGCTTTCCCCCTTCTATGATGAAGATAGAGGCTGCCGGTGTCACCATCAAGTTCGGCACTATCACTAAGGACATCCTAGCTACTGTCATGCCCCAACCAGCCACTCAAATTGGTGGGGGCAGAACTTCGATGGACGAAGCTACTCCAGTTCCTAACAGCCGTGTGATTTCTGGCCTTCCATCATGTGGGAGGCGCCCAAATGTCATCGTCTCGAATCCTCCGCGCAGGCCTGCCAAGGAGCGACTGGTTGTCCCCTCTATCACAACAAGAATGGTGATAGAGAGTCGACTCAAATTTTCTGATGGCCAGCTTGCACGGACATCTGTCTTTAAAAGATTGGCCCCTGTCAATTCTGAAACTATTGATACGGAGACTCCAAGAAAATCAGTTTTCGATAGACTAACGACCTCTACGGGTGTAGTTGCCGAGATGACACTTCATCCAAGATCTAAATCTTTTAAGAGAAACGCCCGACGTTCCTTAAAGAGAAGACAAGAAAGAGAAGACAAGGGGACAGAAGCATTACCGCCGACCAAAGTTGTAGTCGAACCGGCGGGTCTCATGCACAACAAGTTCGCCCCACTTAAGTTTGTCAGGGAGAATTCATCCACTGTTGTCCTTCGTCCTGAGAAGGAAATGGACCACCCACGGCCTATCGACATGTCACGCCCCGGGACCCAGCGGAAGCCCGCCCGGCGCGTGTCCAGACCTGCCGTACGTCTAAAACATACAAGGCGTCTAAAATAAAGCGGTAAATAAAACAATACAAGAAGGCATCTAGGAGTATCAGAGCAAAGTAACTACGAAACGCTACAACAAGGAGAAGATCATAAAACTGATAATCCGCTAGGTAAAACATAAGATAATACAAAAGGAGTCCCATAACAAGTACTAATCTGAATACAAGGTGGTCTCTCTATACATGGTGCCAAAACTCTCCCTCTCTCTAATCCCAACAAAAGAAGGAGTAACCACCTATCCAAAAACAAACTCTCTCCGAGCTAGCTACGCGACACCCTTACCGCGATCCCGTGCCTCCGCCGGTGCCGAAGGCTCTGAAAAGGAAACATAGAAACAGGGGCGTGAGAACTATTGAATAATAGTTCCTAGTGGGCAATTACTGACTTCTGTGAAATGCGCCACTAGGCCCAAACTTCAAAAAAAGGGTCAGTGTATAAGCATAAGCAAAAGCGATAAATACAACGGGTAAGCAAAGATGAATTCTACTCAACCAAGGGTTAGTGTATAAGTATATGAGAGTAGCCAATATGTAAATGCATGAGTATGCAATTATCCCAATGTCCACAATGTGAATAGCAATAATGTCAATGTTCACTATTCTAGTCAATGTCCACTTGTCACTTTAATGTTTCAAGTTCCACTCTGATAAGACCCACCCGAAGGCTGTCTAGCATAAGACCCACCCGAAGGCTGTCTGGTCTTACCGTGCCTAATGGCCCCGTGGTAGTCAACATCCCCACCCTAGGAATGAGCCTTTCCCACGGCAATCCACTTCGGCGCCCAGTCCCGCACGGCGAAAGTATCGCAATGGCCAACTCCGGAGTGCCGGCTTGTAGGGAGCGACCCTCACAAGCATGTGCGAATGAGCACAATGGCAAGCATGCTTATAAGTCTGTCTCGAGTACCAAGTCCTCATGTCTAAAATATGGAATATACATTGAATGTCACAAAGGTCTATCACTATGTCGTCATGTCTCTAACATAGAATATAGTCGATGTCCAATGGCCTATCACTATGTCTCTATGTTGCATTTTCATAGTTTACTAGTTTCAAGTGCCCCTTTATGACACTATTGATCAATGAGTCCAAGCATGGTATCTATGTTCATGAATACATAATTCTACTCATTTCAAACATAGGAGACATGTTCTCAACTTGCAAAGCTAACCACCTTTCACAATGCATACAGTCTACACATATAGCTCTACTATATAGAGTGCAATTTCATGAATATATAAGGCATGCATTTCAAGTGTTCTAAAATTCACATAATTCATATTTAGCATGGATTTGCAGTCAAAAATACTTTACGATAAGTATAGAAAACATAGGGGCCATTTTGCCCCGTGTTCATAAAGCCAAACCCACCGATGATATCGAAACCCTTCGTAAGCTCCCACGAAGGTGTCGACTAGTCTCCTAGCACCCTAAAGATGTAGGAACAAGGGTCAAACAAATTTTACGATCAACCTTAAGCTCAATCAACAAGCAACATAGGCTAAGGTGGAAAAAAAACTCACCTAAGTGAAGAAATCCTCTCTCAAGCTCCAAATGGGAGTTAAAGTTCTTCAAATCCAACCTAAATAAAGGTTCTAAACCCATCAATTAGGTTTCAAAGCCCTCAAATCCAAAAAGCCCCAAATCTAACCCTAGAATCTCAATCTAGGGTTTCATCAAGCAAAAAGCTCCAAAACTAGGATCTAGAGGAGAAGAACTAGTCACATACCTCTAGGAAGCTCCAAATCAAGCCCAAGATCCTCAAGGGTTGAAGGTTGGTCCACCACCAAGCTTCAAAAGCAAGCTCCAAGTCCCCCAAAGGTGAAAAATAAGGAAGAAGATGATGCACCAAGGCCTCCAAGTAAAATCCTCTCCTTCTCCTCCAACTCCTTCTTCTTCTCCTTCTCTTTCTCTCTCTAAAGTGAGTGTGAGGGAGAGGAAATGAGGATGAGAGGGAGAGAAGAGGCCCTATAAGCCTTCAAAAGTAACAAAATCTACTTAGGTCCCTCAAAAATTCACTCTTTGCACTGCCCGGTCTGGGCTGTTTTCGCGCTGAGGGACCGGTCTCCCCGACACCTGGGATCGGTCTCTCAGTTCGTCCCGAAAATTCCACGTTCGGGAACCGGTCTCTCCCCGCCAGGGACCGGTCTCTCGGACCCTTCTCGCAAAACACGCGCTCGGGAACCGGTCTCTCCCAGCCAGGGACCGGTTGCCTCAAGTCCTGCCGCAGCACTGCTCTGAGGGGACCGGTCTCTCATCTCAGGGACCGATCCCCGAGAGTGAAAACTCTCAGGACTAAGTCAAAACTCTAGAGATCGAACTTTTAGGCCGGAATACCATCTACGGCCTTCCACCAAGTGTGGAAAAGTTCGGAGTACACATCAAACACTCGAACCTTGCAATTTGCAAAGGTCCAGTGTGCTACATGACAAGGCCTTGACCAAAGAAACAACTATATTTCTACGCATTTACAAGGCCTTGAAAGAGGTCAAAAGGCGTCGTATGGGCGAGAACATATCTGCAATCAGGGGGCAAAAGCAACCATTGCAGGCGAACAAGAAAATCGCGAAGCGGTGGAGGGTAAAGAATACTGTTAAACCACTCAATGATCAGGAGAAACAAATAAAAAAACTCCAAAAGATCGACTGTTCACACGGTGAGGATAGTCAATCATACAGAAGGAGATAGTGATGATGACAATCCAACGCTGAGGGAGATAGCTATGAGAGATGCCCTCCTGCGCAAAGGGAAGAAGGCCCCTGAAATAGGAAGATGTGATTGCTCTCAAGAGATAACAGAACATCCCAACGCTGACTTACCTCAGCACCCTAATATTGACTTACCTCTAGACCCGTTTAACATGGAGGAGAATGAAGAGGAGCCCGCTTTTCTTCCCTCGGATCCTAAATATCTCCTAATCGATTCAATGAAAAAGAAACTGGAGGAAAATGATAAAGATATATCAAACATGAATAGAAAGTTAGACGAGGTATTGAAAATGGTCATCAACATGCAGACACACATGGGAGTGCAACTGCGTAATCCTGAAGTTCAAGTTATACCGTCAACTTTGAACTTATCCACACTATCCACCGAAGAAAATCAAACAAATCAGTTGACTGCAACAGCTCGCATCCAGAAAGATACTCATGATATGACTAGAAATGAAATATCAAAACTCATTGCCATTCCACTGAAAGCACAAATTTCGACGAGTTTTTATCCTTCTAGATCTCGGAGGGAAGATGAAAAGGAAGCTAAAGCCAAAACCACTCATCCGATAACCGCCTACGCTAACAATATTGAAAAAGAGAAGAAGCCTAATACCTCAGTTGGGCCAACATCTAAGCCAATGTTGAGCGGTGGTACCTATAGGATGACCATAGAGGAGAGAAAGAATAAAGTCTACTCCTTTAAAAGAGACAAAGTGAAGAAAATACTCAACGATGCTATCAAAAGTGGTATGCAGTTACCAAAGCCGAAGAGACCAAAAAATGTCGGTAAAATCGATGACTCAAATTATTGTCTCTACCATAGAATAGTTGGTCACCCTATTGAAGACTGTTGGGTGTTTAAAGATTGGGTTGAGAAACAATATAAAACCGGTGCCATCACCCTCTCTCATTCAGTCTTGACAGATCCACAAGTGGCGGAAACTAATGCAATTAGTGCAGGAACTGAAGAAACGATGGGGCTCGACAACCCTCTTCCTCCAGAATTTTGGAACACTTCTGTAACTAAGGAGACTCGAAAAATAGAGCAAAGAAAAGCACAACTTCGATTTTCTCCGAGCCATCAGGAGTGGGGGCATAACATAGAACAATATACAAAGAGAAATCAAATGCAACCCTCAACCAGTAAAGGCTTCAAGAAGAATCAAGCTACAAGGAACACAAGATCCCTGAGAACATATCTACCATATGATGAGAATGAGCCTATCATCTGCAGCTTCTGTGGAACTAATGGCCACTCTTACAGAAGTTGTCAACGTTTAAAAAAGCTTGAAGAAAAAACTCTCAACGGGGAGTCTTGTAGAGTGATCACAATTTCCGAAGATCACTCTGAAGAATCTGTTAATAAACGGGGACGAAAGAGTAAACAACTAGCAATAGTGAACGAAGAAGCTGACAGTGCATGGCTGGCATACGAATCTCCTTCCCAAAATCAAGAATTAAAAAGAATGAAAACTCGTATCCTGGAGGTAGGAAACGATGTGAAAAGACTGCATCTAGACGTCCATTCTTTAAAGTTAAATCTAGACTGTGTTGCTACGACAGTGAAAAATATAAGCTCTCAGACAAGGACGATAATAGGTATGCTTCACTCCCATGAAGGCGAGGGCTCAAAGAAAATTCAGAGTGAGATTTTCAGGGCAGTCGATGTTAGTACTGATTCGAAAAATGATGAAGGAGATACCCTGCAAATAAAATTAAGGTCTGGAAGAGTACTACCACAAAGACAAGGTCCAGTTCAGAAGAAGAATGACCGATGCCACCGATCAACGGATGATTTTAGAAAAAAAAATACTATTCGTAAAAAAAAAAAAAAAAAGAGGAAAGAAAAAGAAAGAAAAGAAAAGAAAAAATTCGGCTGTGAATAAATTTCTCAGGCAAAAAAAAAAAGAAAAAAAAGAAAAAAAAAAAAAAAAAATCCCCGCTGTGAGAAAATCATCTGTATTTGGCTCACAAGCAAAAGTTAAGGAAAAGGTCTCTAGCGAAGAACCTCATGGGGGCTAGTTTCCAACAAACCTGAAATTCACACATTTTTTCTGCCGACGATGGAATGCTAACTCACCCTTTGGGGTCGGTTACGCGCAGCAATCTCAATACCGAGTTGCTTCCGGAGGCCAAACAAATCAAACAAAACACATTTCTCGAGGAATGAGGAAATGCTAACTTAACTTTCAAAACTGAATAAAAATAAGTGGGCAGAGAAGAGTATGAAAGGCAGGAAATTACTACTGTCTTGAGAAAAATCATAAACACAGGAGAGTTCTAGTTCTAAAAAAAAAAAAAAAAAAAAAAAAAAAAAAAAAGAGGTCCCGCACAAAAATGGAGGCTCATAAATCAAACTCCTTGCAATGATGTTCAAAATTCCTTATGAGATTTGAAAGGTGATTGAATTCCACCGTCATGCTATGACTACCTTCAGTCGCTCCAAATTCTTCAACTGCTCCTTCCATCATTGCCACTTCTTTATCCTTGCCCGAGTCAAGCCGAGAGATGCATTCGTTTATAGTATTGACCTCGTCGTTCAGTTCGGCTTTCTTTGCTTGCGCTGCTGCGAGAGTCCTCTCTAAATCCTCAACCCTTTGGCGTTGCTTATCAAGTGAGGTCAAACGCTTTTTCCTTAATTTGGATCAGAGAACTCCTCTTAGCAGTCATAATCTATCTCCTTAGTTATTTGACTGCATGCCTGCCTCCTTAGCCAAGATACGAGCTGACGAAGAATAAGGGGATGAGCTGCAACCTTCTCGAATACTTCTGCTGTCCCTGAATAACTTCTGGAGACGCGTATTCAGAGAGACTGTCGACGCCCTATACCGCCGATAGAATCGTCACAATTACTCGGGTATTTTTACTTGGATGATGGGAATAAGTGTGATAACCGGAGGCCTCGACTATCTCGATCAAAATGGGTCTATCAAGTGGCGTGCTACTTTCCTGTCCAACGCCATGGCCGGAAGATATTGAATGACCTGCGCCATCACCTTCTTTCAAAAGCATGTTCTCCGGCGAAACGCCCACAACCGCAATAGAATCATCTCCGTTTACAGACTTAATCTCTAAATATCTTGTTGTAGCTGTATCATCAACATTATCCTTGGACTCATTTCCTATTAGAGTGCACGCGGAAACTACCATATTTGTATCTGAGACATCTTCTTCGACCACCCACTAAAAAGGGGAAAAGGAGAGCAAATCGGTCATCATTATACTGGAAGCACATGAGTGGTCTTCGTATACAGGTCTTATTAGATTACCGTATCTTGAGGCGAGTCCGAATCATGCTTACTAACCGATGGAGCCGTTTTGTAGTCGACTTCAGGGTTATATCGAGAATGGATACTGTCTTCGATCTCGGCAAAAAAAAAAAAGGGAGGGTAGTTAGGAGGCCTGCCCATATTTCAAGATGTTCAAAAAAAAAAGAAAAAAAAAAAGGAGGCACCTCGTGGGGAAGCAATGTCCTGAGGATCCGCCACAATAGTCTTTGCATCAATCAAGGGATTACGGTCACGATCTACATAAACAAACATCGGGGAATTAGTAAAAAAAAAGAAAAAAAGAAAAAAAAAAAATAGACAGAGAAGAAAGGCTCATTACCCTCTTCAAAAGAAGCAAGAACTAGAGGAGGCTCTACTTCGTTACCAATCATGGGAGAATAAGTATTCTCGTTAAGATGGTCTGCAAGGAAAAAAAGGGAAGAGTAACAAAAAAAAAAAGAAAAAAAAAGAAAAAAAAAAGAAGAAGAAATATCGGATACCTCCAGAGGGTGTTGGTGATGGCAGTTTCTCCTCAAGAATCCTCCTTGCACGAATTTGAGAAGCGAAAAAAAAAGAAAAAAAAGAAGAGAGATATAAATAAATAAGAGAAAAGAGGAAAAAGAAAGGACAATGCATATAAATGCTTACCTTTTTCTCTTGTAACGCTCGTCGCGGCCATTGATGCATCAACACGGAGTCTTTTCGGGTCTCTACGGCTCGAGTCTTCGGGAAGCCCTCTCTTAGCAACGATCTGATCGATTACTATATTGGGTTCAAATCGATTATGCACAAGCAAAGATGAATTAGGGACGTCCGGAATCTCGTGCGTCTGCTGAAGAGAATGATGAGCAGATCCTGCCAAGAGATTTTGCTTAGCTGTATGAGCAAACCGGCTTATCTCACGAGCACCACGTCGAGACTCCACAGGCGAAGACCTAGGGATGGGTCTGTGAATTTGCTTTGGGTTTAATTCATGCTCAACCAACGAATCAATTCCAGACGAGAAATAAGGCTCTAACATACTCCTCCACCAAAGAGCATACAAATGTGTTGGTTTTCCAACACGATTCGCATTTGGAATAAAAAATCTGGTAAAATGGCGGACTTTTATGAAGTGTGACCAATATCCTCTCAACACACCTGCTGAAACAACAATCCTAACTATATTGTCAGCATCTCTAGCATAGTGCTGATCAAAACCAAATTGGCGAGCAAACCTGTGAGGATTGTAAGGTTGTGCATGGAGTATATTTCCCATACGTAGTGGTATGATACTATGACGGATGGACATCAGGTACTCCTTGATATTATCTGGGAACTCTGTCGCCCCCGCCAAATTAACTATTTCATGAACCCAACCTTCTTTGGATGGAGCGAATGAGAACGGGTGCCAAACGAATTTATCCTGTTGCCATAGATGTATCCTCGATCTCTTTTCGTTTTGGTGATGTCTTCTCGAATTATAAGAAGTAATCCTCGCATCTTTAAATCGTAACATTTCGGGGATCTGCATACGATTCAGCACCCTTATAACTTCGGCATCGAATTTTACGCGGGTGCAAGTCCCTCGGAAGTGAGAATGAACCCACGTTGCCAAAAAATGAATGGGGAAGCGGTAATTAGAATTGGAAGGCCCCCGCGGATCAGAGGCTATGTGACCTAAAGCCACTTGAATTGAGCATAACACCGCAGGAGCTAGAGCGACTTTGAGCCCCTCACCCAGTTTGGAGGCTATAACAAAGACCTCTGGGCGAATCGTATCCCTTTGACCTGATGGCATATTGAATTTGCAAAGCCACAATGATAAGAACGCAGCCCTATAGCCATTGTCCCTGATGGGTGGGCCAATACAATGATCATCATCGCTAATCAAACGTGGTCGAGAAGAAGACGCGATATCACCTCGATACCAATAATCAATCCAGTGATTATAATAAACCGGACCCCCCTGGTTTCTGATAGTAAGCCACTCATATACTGTAAGCAAAGAAGTGAGACTAGCACTATAGATATCAAGATCACAGTTCCTTGGTATGAACTCTTCATACATCTCTCCGAGAATAGGAATGACTCCTAATACCCTGATATCCCAAAGAGAAATACCAATCTCCCCATAAGGAAAATGAAAAGTATTAGTCTCAGAACACCAAGCTTTCACTAAACCCTTGAATATTCTTGAGTCTAATTCATATTTACCCCCAAAGGCGATAATTCCTCCAAGAATATCAGCTGAACATAATGTGGTTTTGAATCGTCGGATTATGTCATTCTTCCATTCTGTAAGACCGTTCAAGACAGTCCCGTCGCCCAGAATTCGAAGACCCCGCCAACTAGGGCGACCCTATAAAATGCAGAGGCCCAAGTAATGCACGTCCTCCGCCCCACGTGTATTCCCCGTGGGTTCTAGTAAAACGACAGTATCCGATCCGACATCGAGAAAGTATCCTTGGGCGAAATTAGCCATTGCAGAAGAACGCATAACTGCCCACTGGTTCAATGGAGTCCCTTCGTAAAAAAATTTTGGGCCACAGTCAAAAAGCGGACGAGCGCGAGAAGTAGGGGCTCCGACATAAGCATATCATTCTTGCACGCTCTCCATAGACGTCTAAAACAAAAAGAGGGAAGAGAATTAAACTCTATGGCCATATATATTGTCGGAGGTTAAAAAAAAGAAAAAAAAACGAAACAAAAAAAGAGAAAAAGAGAGAGAGAGAAGTAGAGAGAGAGAGAGAGTAGAGAGTCTAGCATGGTGGCTTGTAAAAGCACCAAAGCACTTGGTGCTTGTAAGTTTTTAGCCGTTAAATCTACTCTTCGATAAATTTTTAACACATTAGTTATAACTATTTCAACCACCTCAACCCACTCATCCCTAGGGCCCACATCATCCTAACCGCAATCTTTTATCAGTGGCTAAAAATCTAATTCACAAGCACCAAATAACTCTTAGGTGCCGTTTGTTCGAGTTTATGTAATATTAAATATAAGTATCTCGACATATCAGGTATGCGTTGGATTTGGGCGTGAATTACTATTGATGCTTGCATTAAAGCGGTGTTTGCTTTAATTCGTAATTAATACTAGATTAGCAGTGGTTTAAGGCATTAAATACAGTTTGTGTGCAAGTTTATATAAATTAAGTTAATCCTGACATATGAAATATAGTTTTTTTCTCAAATTGCCCTTGTTGTGGTCATATTGAATATTATTTTTTACGGAAATGATGAATGGAGGGAAGGAGACGTGATGATTTACCTGGGAGGTACGACGCAAGTAGAAATGATAGGTGTTTTCTGCGAGAGAGAGAGAGAGAGAAGAGAGAGCAGAAAGGCGGCGTGGCGAGAGAAAGGGGGGAAGGCGAGAGAAGAGATGAAAATAATGATGTTAATAGATTTGGGGGTGTTGGAGGTAAAATTTCATTTACCATAATAGGTAGTATTAACGGGTTCAGTAATGCAAGAACACACACGACGCCCCCCTCCCCGGTTAATATTTTCGATGTAATCCTGCTCGATTTGTAAATTGCTTACATTTAAACTGACTAGATTACATAAGCCGGATTAACCAAACACAGTTATCCTGGCGAGGATTGGGCCTGTAATGCCTGCCAGGATATACTCAAACGCCAACGCACCCTTAGTACTTTTAAAAGCATAGAAGCTCATTCTTATATATATATATAGTATATATATATAATATATATATATATATTATATATATATATATATATATATATATATTAAAAAAAAATAAAAAAAAGGAAAAAAAGAAGAGAGAAAGAAAAAGGAAATAAAAAGGAAAAAAAAAAGGAAAGTATTCCAAAATAAAAAAAAGGATATAATTAGTTGATTGATGCTTGTTTCTTCAATAGGTTGATTTTTTAAAATCATTTCAAATGGGAATCACCTTGGAACCTTGTATAAAATAAGCTCCAAATTTGAAAATGGGTTGAGAGAATTTTTTTGAGAGAAGAAGAAGAGGAGGAGATATCTTAAAGGAGAAGAAAGAAAAAATAAAAAAAATGAAGAGGAGAAGAATTAAAAAAAAAGGTAAAAAAAAGAAAGAGTTTTTTATTCTTCTTCTCCTCTCTCTCTCTGGTCAAAAAGATTTAATCGAGCGGCTATCTTCGTGATAGCTAGACACGATTAAACTCCGCGTATTTGAACAAAACGTGACAATAAAAGAAAATGGACGGTCTATTTGATTCGTCATTTCGTTCGATTCAATCGTATTACTCTACGTGATCAATTTCGTATATTGGACTAAAAAAAAAAAAAAAGAGAGATGAATATAAAATAAAAAAAAAGGATTATTCCCGCTCCCCCTCCGACAGTCAACAAAAAAGCAAGAAGAAAAGAAAAGAGAAGAAAGAAAAGAAAGAAAAAATATAAAAAAAAAAGAGTTTTGGGTAGCAACTCTCCCTCTTCTCGTTTCGCACACACACAAAGAGAGAGAGAGAGAGAGTTCTCTCCTGGAAGTAAAAAAAAAAAAGAGAAAAAAAAAGAAAAAAAAATCAACAGCAAAAAAAAAAAGAAAAAGAGTTGAGTTTTCCCCAACTCTCTCTCTCTCGACAATCAAAAAAGGAAAGAAGAAAGAAAAAAAAAAGAATCAGCAAAAAGAAAAGAAAAGAAAAGAAAGAACAAAAAAAAGAAGAGTTTTTTATTTCCTTCAGTCAAAAAAAAAAGAAGAGAACAAAATCTAAGGAATTGGGTTTGAATTATTCAATCCATTATGGACCCAATAAACAATTTCATAAGCAGTCAAAAAAATAATGCAGAGCCCACATCAAATTCGGGTCCAAGGCCCAGAGCATGTGAAGTCCACATGCAAATTCGGGTCCAAAGCCCAAAACATGTAGAGTCCGAAATCCAGCCCACATGCAGATTTAAATTCAAAATCAATAAAAGTCTAGCTCACATACAGATTCGGGCCCAGAACATGTAAAGCCCGCAGCCTAGATCAACCTACATTCATATTTGGGTCCAAAACCAATAAAAATATATGTGAATGAATTTCTCAACCCAAAAATTCAAAGCCCACAAACAAAATCCCAAAAATCCAAAGTCCACAAATGTCACGCCCCGGGACCCAGCGGAAGCCCGCCTGGCGCCCGCCATATGTCTAAAACATATAAGGCGTCTAATAGCAACGATAATAAAAGCAGTAATAAAAGACATCTAGGAGTATCAGAGCATGATATAATACTAAGTTCTATAATAGAGAAAGGAACACAAAGCTGGAATCCACTAATAAAAGCATAAAGTAATACAAAGAAAATCCCAAATACAAGTGCTAAAAGTAGATACATAGGTCGTCTCTATACATGGATACAAAAACTCTCACTCTCTCGACTATAAAAAGAAAGAATAAACCACCTAGGCAAAGAACCGCTCCTCGCTAGCTAGCTATGCGATCCCCTTGCCGCGATCCCGTACCTCCTCTGGTGCAGAAGGCTCTGAAAGAAACCACAAAAAAGAGGGCGTGAGAACTATTAAAAATAGTTCCGAGTGGGCAATTACTGACTTCAGTGAATGCACCACAAGGCCCAAAGCTACAAGGGAAGTGGTCAGTAACTATGAAAGCAATAAAGCGAAAGGTAAGTAAAAGTGTAACATACTATAACCAGATGTCTCTACTTAGCATGATAGGCATAAGAATAAGCAACTATACATAATGTATATGGATGTGTATACATGAATACTCATAGGTATGCAACCAATACGATGTCCTCAATGCAATTAGTAAAGATGTCATTGTTTACATTTCTAGTCGATGTCCAGTCAATACACTAAGTCATCATCTGTCCACATGTCATAGTGAATACTTAAAGTCAAATCTGAAGAGACCCACCCGAAGGCTGTCTATGGCCCTGAGACCCACCCGTAGGCTGTCTGGCCGATGCCGAGCCTAATGGCCCCGTGGTAGTCATCATCCCCACCCTAGGAATGAGCCTGGCCCACGGCAATCCACTTCGGCGCCCAATCCCGCACGGCGAATATGAATCGCGATGGCTATCTCCGGAGTGCCGGCTTGTAGGGAGCGACCCTCACAAGCATGTGCGAATGAGCACAATGGCAAGTAGTCATATGTCCTGTCACAAGTACCAAGTCCTCATGTCTAATAACATGGAATGTATCGAATGTCCCAAAGGCCTATCTCTATGTCATTATGTCTCTAACATGGAATATATATAGCAGATATACAATGGCCTAACATTATGTCTCTATGTTGCAGTTTCATAGTTTACTAGTTTCAAGTGCCTCTTGATGACACTTAATGTTACTAAGTCCAAACATAGTATAATGTTTCCAATACACGAATAAGAGCTAATTTAGCATACTAGACGAGAATCCCATTCGTCCATATGAACACTCCTCACATGCATGAAAATAACCCTGATTACTCTACTATATAGAGTGAAATTTAACTTACACATAAGACATGCATTTTAAGTGTTCTAAAATTCACATAAATTCTAATTAGCATAGAAATGCATTTAAAATACTTTACAACAAGTATAGGGAACATAGGGGCCATTTTTCCCCTTTCCACGAAGTCAAACCCACCGATTTTTCGAACTCTTCGTTTCGCCGAACGAAGGTGTCCACTAGCCTCCTAATACCCTAAGGATGTAGGAACAAGTGTTATCCAAACGAAACGAACAACGGATTGCTCAAACAATAACCATTTCGGGATAGGGTTGAAGAAAACTCACCGATTGCGAAGGAAGCTCTCACGATCTCCAAATGAGAGTTAGAGTCCTTCCAATCTAACCTAAACAAAGGTTCTAAACCCATCAAATAGGTTTCAAAGCCCTCAAATCAAAAATCCCCATTTATAACCCTAATATGCCAAATCTAGGGTTTCATCTAGCATAATCCATCAAAATATGTACCAAAAGGGAAATACATGTTACTAACCTCTCTAGAAGCTCCAAACCAAGTTCCAAGTGCTCTAGGGTTGGAGTTCCTTCCTCTATCAAGCTCCTAGTCCAAGCTCCAATGGTGGAAAAGCCTCCAATCAAGCAAAAAGAACAAAAGAGTGGTTTAATCCACCAAAACCTAAGCTAAAAGAGGATCAAAACCAAATGGAGTAGTGGAGAGGGCAACCCTACCTCTTCCTCTGCTGTTCCAAGCTCAGGGAGAGGTCCAAGGGGCGTGGGTGTTATATAGAGTAGCCACAATCGCAAAAACACCCTGCAGTTCGAACTGCTCAGAAATTGCACTACATACCGGTACACGGGCCCGCGTACCGGTACACAACCCACAAAAATGCCAAACCCGAGCCTCAGGTTCGCTGAGAAGTGCGCTGTGTGCCAGTACGCGAGCCCGTACCGGTACAGCCATCAACCCCGTACCGGTACAGCAAGCAACCACGTACCGGTACGCGGTCTGCTGATGCCTACCCGAGAGCTGACCAAAAATCCGATTTTTCAGGTTTTGGCGCCAAGCTTAAAACCTCCATTCTCGGGACTCGAACCATAGGTTGGAACACTGTCAACGACCCACCAGAAAGTCTGGAAAAGCTCAGAACACAATCAATCACTCGAACCCCGCAATTTGCAAGGTCCAGTGCGTTACAACAAATAAAGATCCAAAACCCATAATCCACAAATAAAGATCCAAAACCCAAAGATCCAAAATCCAAAGTCCATAAATAAAACCCAATCAAATCTACCAAGCCTATGTCATCAAAATACCTCCAACCCAAACCGAATTCATGGGCTTTCCAAATGGGCCCTTTATTGTGAATTAATTCTATGAATTAATTTCCTGGGCTTTCCAGAGGCCCCCTATCATGAATTAATTCGACAAATTAATTTCATGGGTCTGCCAAATAGGCCCTTTATCACGGAATAATTCTATGAATTAATTTCATGGGCCCTCCTTGTCATAGATTAATTTAATGAATTAATGGGCCCTCCAAATGGCTCCTTATCATAAATTAATTCAACGGGCTCTCCAAATGGCCCCTATCATGAATTAATTTCATGAATTCAATGGACTTTATAAATGGGCTCCTAGCATGAATTAATTTTATGAGTCAGTTTCATGAACATCTCGATTTTAAACGACCAAAACGTCGTTAAACTAAACCCAACGATCGAAACGTCGTTAAACTAAACCCAACGACCGAAACGTCGGTAAACTAAACCCAACGACCGAAACGTCGGTAAACTAAACCCAACGACCGAAACGTCGTTAAACTAAACCCAACGACCGAAACGTCGGTAAACTAAACCCAACGACCGAAACGTCGTTAAACTAAACCCAACGACCGAAACGTGGTTAAACTAAACCCAAATCCAAACGACCGAAATGTCGCTAAACTAAACCCATATTCAGACGACCGAAACGTCGCTAAACTAAACCCAAATTCGAACGACCGAAACGTCGTTAAGCTAAACCCAAATTCAAACGACCGAAAAGTCGTTAAACTAAACCTAAAACTTCAATCGACTACCAAGTTGCTAAATTGAATATCCAGTCTTATAAAATTTATGTACAGTTGGGGAATGCCCTTGCTTAAGCCATGTACACGGCAAATCATATTAATAAAATTTTATTTGCCTGTTTGGTCTCCTTTATTATCAGCATTTATATTTGGTCTCTTAATCGAGGGTTCCTTAACACCGAAAGTGTGGGGTAATTAACAGCAGATTCTTGAGTCTATTGGAAGCCATGAATCTATAATCCTGATTTCAAAATAAAATTCAAACAAATTTTATCTCTACCATGAATGACCACTCGCCCTAGAAACAACCAACGGCGGGGCCGGTTCGTTCGCGACAGACAGTCCCTATGTTGCAGTTTCATAGTTTACTAGTTCAAGTGCCCCTTCATGGCACTTTGGTCCAACAAGTTCAAGCATGATTTTTGGTGTTCATGAATACATAATTTAAGTCATTTTGAACATAGAAGACATGTTTTCCAATTGTTAACATGAATACTTCTCACATGCATGCAAAACCCTCAGAATGCTCTACTATATAGAGTGAAATTTTCATAATACATATGGCATGCATTTTAAGTATTCTAAAATTCATAGAAATTCTATCTAGCATGAATATGCATGAATTTTAACGTTACGACGAGTATAACACCCATAGGGGGCATTTTGCCCCGGTTTCATAAAATCAAACCTACCGAGCTTCAACACAGCTCTTCGATCGAGCCGACGAAGGTTACCGCCACTCTCCTAGCACCCTAGAGGTAATACTAAAAGAGTTAAATGAACCTTACAATCAACACTAAGCTCAATCTTTAACCGTCTCAAAAAAAGGGCAAAACTCACCTCTAGTGTGGAAGTCCCTTCTCAAGCTCCAAAGGAGAGCTAGAACACTTCCAATCCAACCTAAAGGAGGGTTCTAATCCAAGAGATTGAGCCCCAAAAGCCCTAAATCCAAAATGCCCGAAATCAACCCTAGGTTCCTATTCTAGGGTTCATCTCAAAGGAACCATCAAAACAAGGATCTAAAAGAAAGAAACTTGTTACCAACCTCTTGGAAGCTTCAATCCAAGCCCAAAGTCCACAAGCTCCCAAGATCTTCCCTCAAATAAGCTCCAAGTCCAAGCTCCAAGCCTCTACCAAGGTAGAGATTGCTCCAAAAGGCAAAAAGAAAAGTAAATCCACCAAAATCCAAGCTAAAAGGGGGTCAAATCCAAATGGGATGGTGAAGAGGGCTCCCTTACCTCTTTCCCTGCTGGTGCCAAGCTCAGGGAAGGCCCTGGGGGCGTGGGGTGCTATATAGAATAGCAATAATCGCAAAAACACCCCTACAGTTCGACCAGTTCAGATTCTGCCAAAATGTACCGGTACGCAAGCAAGTGTACCAGTACAAATCCCACGAAAATAGCAAACACGAGTCTCGGGTTTGAAATTCGTCACATGTGTACCGGTACAACCATCAACGTGTACCGATACAAAGTCTGTACCGGTACAACCATCGACCTGTCACCGGTTACACAGTGTGCAGAGTGCAATCCGAGGGTAGCCTAAGTCCATCTCTTTGGTGACCTTAGCACTACATAAAATACTACAATTCTCAGAATACGAGCCATAGGTCGGAACACTGTCAACGACCCACTAGAAAATCTAAAAAAAGCTCAAAACACAGATCAAACACTCAAACCTCGCAATTTGCAAAGGTCCAGTGTGTTACATTTACCCCTCCTAAAAAGGAGTTTTGTCCGCGAAACTCGAAACACAACATACCTCAAGACTCCATCTGAAAAAAATAGGGATAGCGCTCCTGCAAAGCGCTCTCAAGTTCCCACGTGGCCTCTCGCTCCCCGTGGTTGCTCCAAAGAACCTTCACACACGGAATATCCCGATTCCGCAACTTCCTCACCTCGCGAGCCAAGATCCTAACGGGCAGCTCCTCAAAGCTCAAATCTTCACGCAACTCCAAAGGTGTAGCATCCAACATATGAGTCGGGTCGAATATGTACTTCCAAAGGACTGATACATGAAAGACGTTGTGTACGCCCGATAGGTTCGGCGCTAGAGCAAGTCTATACGCTACCGGGCCCACACGCTCCAAGATTTCATACGGTCCAATTAAACGGGGGGCTCAACTTACCCCGCATCCCGAATCTCTTGATTCTTCTAGTCGGCGAGACTTTCAAGAACACATGGTCTCCAACTTGGAACTCCAAGTCTCGCCGCCGTCGATCGGCGTAGCTCCTCTGTCTACTCTGTGCCGTCAAAAGTCGCTCCTGAGCAATACGAATCATATTCTCAGCTTCCTGGAGCACATCAGGGCCTAAAGCCAATCTCTCGCCAACTTCACTCCAATGGAGTGGCGATCTACACTTCCATCCATATAGTTCTTTGAAGGGCGCCATCTTGATGCTTGCTTGATAACTATTGTTATAAGCAAACTCTGCCATAGGTAGGTGCTGCGATCATCCTCCCTGGAAGTCTATCACACATGTTCGGAGCATATCCTCTAATGTCTGAATAGTGCGCTCCGACTGTCCATCACTCTGAGGGTGGAATGCTGTGCTGAAATCCAATCGAGTGCCTAGGGCGTCCTGCAGACTCCTCCAAAAGTGAGACACAAACCGGGTGTCTCAATCAGATACAATCGAAGTAGGCACTCCGTGAAGTCGCACAATCTCATCAAGGTACACTTATGCGAGCTTCTCCCCAGTCCAAGTCGTATGTATAGGTATGAAGTGCGCCGACTTCGTCAACCTATCCACGATCACCCAAATAGCGTCATGCCCGGCCTGAGAGCGGGGCAATCCAGTCACGAAATCCATGGTGATCTTCTCCCACTTCCACACGGGAATAGGTAAACTTTGAAGTTTTCCCGCGAGCAGTCGATGCTCAGCCTTCACTTGTTGGCAAGTTAGACAACGAGCTACAAACTCGCCAACATCCTTTTTCATCCCGGGCCACCAATACAGTAATTTTAAGTCCTTGTACATCTTGGTGCCTCCCGGATGTACAGCATAGGGTGCTCGGTGTGCTTCTTGAAGAATATCTTCTTTAATTTCCGAATCCGCAGGCATACACAACCGTCGACGAAAACGCATGTCCTTGGTCATTCAAAAGGAAATTGCCGGTGCAACCATCAACCATTTCATCTTTAATCCTTTGCAACTCCACATCGGAAGCTTGCTTTCCTTTAATTCTATCCAACAAAATAGGTTGCACTACCAAGGTCATCAACCTCAAGGGTGTGTCTGGAGTCACCACCTCTAACTCCAACCGCTTCATCTACTCGATCAACTGCGGTTGAGTAACAACATGCATCGCTAAGTTTTCCGTCGATTTCCTACTTAGCGCATCCGCCACCACGTTAGCCTTGCCCGGGTGGTAGAGAATCGTCAGATCATAATCCTTTAGTAGCTTCAACCATTTGCGCTGCCTCAAGTTCAACTCCTTCTGAGTGAATAAGTACCTCAAGCTCTTGTGATCCGTGTATACTTCACACCGCTCGCCATAAAGATAGTGGCGCCATAGTTTCAATGCAAAGACTACGGCCGCCAACTCCAAGTCATGCGTCGGATAGTTCCTTTCATATTCCTTCAATTGGCGAGAAACATACGCGATCACCTTGCCATCCTGCATCAAAACGCAACCCAATCCATTAAGAGATGCATCACTATAAACCACATACCCTGCTCCAGCAACTGGCAGGGTTAGGATCGGGGCAGTCGTCAATCTTTGCTTCAACTCTTCGAAGCTCCTTTCACACGCATCGTTCCAAATGAACTTAACGCCTTTATGCGTAAGCCTCGTGAGGGGAGTAGATAACTTAGCAAACCCCTCGACAAACCTCTGGTAATAGCCGGCCAATCCAAGAAAACTCCGTATCTCCGTGACGCTCGTCGGTCTCGGCCAATCCATGATAGCCTCAATCTTCTTAGGATCCACAGCTATACCCGATCCCAAAATCAAATATCCAAGGAATGCCACCTCTCGAAGCCAAAATTCACACTTTTTCAACTTGGCATAAAGCTCATTTTCCTGAAGTATTTGAAGTAAAAGCCTCAAATGTTCCTCGTGATCCGCATCACTTCGGGAGTAAACCAAGATGTCGTCGATGAACACCACGACGAACCTGTCTAGATAAGGCTTAAAAACACGATTCATTAGATCCATAAAAGCTGTTGGGGCATTAGTAAGCCCGAACGGCATAATTGTGAACTCATAATGTCCATACCGTGTTTTAAAAGCCGTCTTCGATACATCCTCGGGCTTGATCCTTAACTGGTGGTATCCCGACTACAAGTCGATCTTGGAATACACACTCGATCCTTGAAGCTAATCAAATAAGTCGTCGATCCTCGGCAACGGATACTTATTCTTGATCGTGACTTTATTAAGCTCACGATAATCCACACATAGGCGTAAAGATCCGTCCTTCTTCTTGACGAACAAAATTGGCACTCCCCAAGGCGAGACGCTTTGTCTAATGAAGCCTTTGTCCAACAAATCCTGCAGCTGTGCCCTCAGCTCCTTCAGCTCTGCCAGTGCCATCCTATAGGGTGCCTTTGAGATTGGGGTAGTCCCAGGGACGAGATCCACCACAAACTCAATCTCCCTATCAGGGGCCATACCCGGTAGCTCAGCTGGAAACACGTCCTGAAACTCCCGCACCATCGGGATATCCTCAATCCTAGGGGTGTCATCATCGTCCCTCACAACAACACTAGCCAAATAGGCTATGCAGCCTCTGCTGATCAGCTGCCTAGCTCGAGACGAGCTGATCGTCATTGCAAAGAGCGAACTTCGGCATCCTCTAAATACAACCTCAGTCTGCCCCGGTTCTCTAAAAGTAACCGTGCGATTCTTACAATCGATTGTGGCATAATACTTAGTCAGCAAATCCATGCCCAAAACCACATTGAAATCCCCCAGCTTGCGCAAAGCTAGCAAATCCACGGGCATAATTCAGTCTCCTACCCGAACAGGGCAACTGGGGCAATACTCTCTAATATCCAAAATGTGATCGGGTACAACAACATGTCCCGGATGTAACAAGAAAATCAATGGGATGCCATGCAACTCGGCGAACAGCCCATCTATGAATGAGTGTGATGCACCAGTATCAAGTAATCCACGAACTCTAATGCCATCAAGTAAAATGATACCTGCAACCACATCCTCGGCTGCTGCCGCCTCCTCGGTCTAAGCGGCATACATGCGCCCACTCGGGGCCTGTCGAGATCCCTGGCTCTGTCGCTGGACGGATGACCGCCCAGGCTGGTACTGTGTCGATGGAGTCCCCTGGCTGGCGGCTGGTAGGGCCGGTGCTGATGCAGTCGACGGTACCGGTGACAAACCTCTCGGGCACTCAGTCCGGATGTTGCCCTCCTGGCCACACTAGTAGCACCTGCCCACCCGCTGTGGACACTACGGTGGGTAGTGAGGACCACCGCAGATCACACACTGGGAAGGCCAGCGACGATCAGATCCTCCTCGATGTGCTGCCGAGCCGCGCCCACACTGCTGGCTCCGAGGGTGCTTCGGCGGCCTCCTAGAGTGCGTCTGGCTCGCACCCTCAGCCACGAGCCTCTTACCCTTGCCTTTATCCAAGGCCTCTCACCTCTCCTGAACATCTGCCGCACCGCTCTCCAAAATGAGCGCGCGATCCACCATCTCCCGGTAGGTTTGGAGGTTAGAGGATTGCACAAACTGGAAAATCGACGGTCGCAACCCTCGCTCGAAGACGCGTGCCTTATCCTCGTCGTCCCGCATGACGAAAGGCACGCAGTGCAGAAGCCGAGAAAACTCCCTCTCATACTCGGCTACAGTCCGGTCTCCCTGGAGCAAGTTGCGCAAGTCTTGCTCCATCTTCCTCTTGATGCTGGTCGGGAAGTAGTGTGCCAAAAGAAGCTCCTTGAACTTCTTCCAAGTAATAGCCGCTAAGTCGGTGCTGGGGTTCTCCTGAAGATCCAACCACCAGTGATAGGCCTCGCCGTCCAAGTGGTGAGTGGCGAGCCAAACTCGATCCCTCTCCTCCACGAAGGTATCGCGGAAGAGTTTCTCCATATGCATCAACCACTTCTCCACGATCCAGTGGTCGACCTTTTCTCCGTCAAAGATTCGGGAACTGCACCTCCTGAATTCGTTGAGACGCTCCATCAGTCTGTCCCTCTCCTCTCCAACAACTGTCACGGGAAAAACTGCCCCTGTCGTAGGCACCCGAACTGGCGGTGCCGCAATCGCCTCCTCCTGTGGTACTGCCGCAGGCGTCGTCCGAGATGTGTCGAGTGGCGTACGAGCCTATGTCTCTCTAGCAGTAGCCTGCTGAAGTAGGAGGTCCTCCAAGCGCTTCATCCGCGCCTCCTATCGGCGCGCTGCCTCCGCCTCGTATGCTCGACCCATGTCACAATGAGCCGCAAGCTGGCCCCTCAACTCACGGACTTCGTCGGAATCCTAGGTAGCGGAGGTCTCGACCTCCTCCAAGCGTGCCGCATTGTCCGCTCCAGCATAGAGCGTGCGGCATGTCCTCAACATCATAAAAGCGCAAGTTAGCAAAACCCACGCTATCGAATCCCCGCTCAATTAGGTAAAATCAAATCATGCGAAAGTAAAGAAGTGTCTTCACTACTAACTCCGATGTTACGTTGTCGGCGCCAACGTAACCCTCTGTGTAAGTTAAAGCTATACATTTCAATTTAACTCACTTTCTAGAGTTATTCAAGAACCCAATCATGATACTTTTGCTTACAAATCAATAGACCTTGTCTCTCACGAGCCTATTTCCTATAGTCCAACCGGCCTAAGGTTTGCTAGGTACACTAAGACTCAACCCTAGCTCTGATACCAAATTAATCTCTCACGCCCCGGGACCCACGGAAGCCCGCCGGCGGTGCCCAGACCCGCCATATGTCTAAAATATATAAGGCGTCTACAATAAAACGATAAATAAAGCAATAAAAGGAGAACGTCTAGGAAGTATCAGGCATAGTACAACTAGAATTATTAACAAGGAAGCGAATAAAAGATCCAACAACAACTAATAAAGCCGTAAAGTGGTACAAGAGATGACTCAAAACAAGTGCTAAACGAGTACATAGGGGTCTCCTATACATGGTACAAAAATCTCTCCTCTCTACTACAACAAAAGAAAGAGTAAACCACCTTAAGAGCAAGTAGCTCCCCGGTATCTAGCTAGGCGACCCCTTGCCGCGTCCCGTGCCTCCGCCGGTGCTGAAGGCTTTGAAATAAAACCATAAAACATAGGGCGTGAGAACTATTAATTAATGTTCCCAGTGGGCAATTACTGACACTCAGCGAAAAGCACCACTAGGCCCAAAAGAGCTAAAAGGTTAAGTAAACAAGTAAAAGCGATATGAACGACTGTTAAATAAACATGTAAACTTGCTACCACACGATTGTCTCTACTTAGCATGATTTGCATAAGTAATGAAGCTACTGTAACATGTAGATACATGAGTGTAACTAACATAATGCTCGCAAGCTAAATAGTACAATGTCATTGTTTACTATTCTATCGATGTCCACTTGGCATGTTAACTACTTAAAGTTTAAATCTTGTAAGACCCGCTCGAAGGCTGTCTGACCTGAAAACCCACCCGTAGGCTGTCTGCCCGTGCGTGCCTAATGGCCCCGTGGTAGTCAAACATCCCCACTCTAGGAATGAGCCTTGCCACGGCAATCTACTTCGGCGCCCAATCCCGCACGGCGAGTATGTATCGCAGATGGTGTCACGCCCCGGGACCCAGCGGAAGCCCGCCCGGTACGTGCCAGACCCGCCATACGTCTAAAACATATAAGGCGTCTAAAAACAACAATGATAAAAGCATAATAATAAAGGACATCTAGGAGTATCAGAGCATAATAAATATCTAAATGCTACAACAAGGGTTAAGGATAAAACTGTAAATCCACTAAATAAACATAAAGTGATACAAGGGAAATCCCAGATACAAATGCTATAGGTAAGATCATAGGTGGTCTCCTATACATGGATACAAAACCTCACATCTCTCTAACTACAAAAAGAAAGAGTAAACCACCTAGGCAAAGTACCGCTCCTCGCTAGCTAGCTAAGCGATCCCCTGCCGCGATCCCGTGCCTCCGCCGGGGTGCCGAAGGCTCTGAAAAGTAAACCATAAAACAGGGCGTGAGAACTATTAAAAATGGTTCCCAGTGGGCAATTACTAGATTCAGGGAATGCACCACGAGGCCCAAAGCTACAAAAGATATCAGTGATAATAAAAAGTAGAAAAGCGAATGGTAAGTAAAATCGTAACTTCTACTACAAATACAGTCTCTACTTAGCATGATTTGCATATGTAATAAAGCAACAATATCAGAATGTACATGGATGTGTATGACATGCATAAGCATAGAAATGCAACTAATCAATGTCCTCAATGCAGAAACAGCAAAGGTGTCATTGTTTACTATTCTAGTCCAAGTCACTTTAATAGTTTTAAAGTTCACATTGGATGATCTGTCACCAAGTCCAATCATATAAGACCCACCCGGAGGCTGTCTGGCCTGCGCCGTGCCTAATGGCCCCGTGGTAGTCAACATCCCACTCTAGGAGATGAGCCTCCCCCACGGCAATCACGGCGCCCAATCCCCCGTACGGCGAGCATATGTCGCGATGGCTACTCCGAGTGGCGGCTTGTAGGGACGACCCTCACAAGCATGTGCGAATGAGGCACAAATGGCAAGCAAGCAATGATCCGTCTCAAGTACCAAGTCCTCATGTCTAATAACATGGAATATAGCAAGTATCTCAATGGCCTATCTCTATGTCATCATGTCTAATAACATGGAATATAGCAGATGTACAATGGCCTATCATCATGTCTCTAAGTTGCATTTTCATAGTTTACTAATTCCAAGTGCCCCTTTATGACACTTTTGTTCAACGAGTTCCAAGCATGGCCTTAATATGTTCATGATGCATAATTCACTCAATTCTAGCATGGAGACATATTCTCAACTTGCAAAACCAAGCACTATCCACAATGCATGCAATCTACACATATAGCTCTACTATATGGAGTACAGATTTTACAATATATGAGGCATGCATGTTAAGTGTTCTAACATTTACATAAATCACATTTAGCATGAATTTGCATTCAAAAATACTTTACGAAAAGTTTAGAAAGCATAGGGGCCATTTTGCCCTATTTTCATGAAGTCAAGCCCACCGATGACAACGAAACTCCTCGTTTGCTCCAACGAGGGTGTCCTCTAGCCTCCTAGTATCCTAGAGGTATGAAAACAAGTGTCACCTAACCGAAACGGATGACGCTAAGCTCAATCATTAACCATCTTGGGCTAGGGTTGGAGAAAACTCACCGATTGCGAAGGAAGCTCTCTCAATCTCCAAATGGGAGCTAGAGTCCTTCCAATCTAATCTAAACAAAGGTTCAAAATCCATCAATTTGGTTTCAAAGCCCTCAAATCAAAAGTCCCCATTTTTAGCCCCAATATGCCAAATCTAGGGTTTCATCTCAAGAAATCCATAAAAACTCAAATCTAGAGGGAGATAACATGTTGCTTACCTCTTAGAAGCTTCAAACCAAGCTCTAAATGCTCTAAGTCCAAAGAGCTCTCCTCAATCAAGCCTCAAACCCAAGCTCCTAGCTCCAACAACGGGGGAGAAGTCTCTAGCCAAGCAAAAGAGAGTTTAATATCTTAAAACCCCAACAAAAATCAAAGAAATCTCAAAGAAAGGTGTGGAGGGCTTCCTCACCTTTCTCCCTGTAGGTTCCAAGCTCAGGGGATGCCCTAGGGGCGTGGGGTTACTAATAGAGGGCTAAAAACGCGAAAAACCCCCTGCAGTTTCATTCTGCACGAAAACTGCCTCCTTGTACCGGTACACGGGCTCTTGTACCGGTACAAGGCCCACGAAAATGCAAACCCGAGGCTCGAGTCGCGGGGTCTGCGGCTCTGTACCGGTACAAGCCCGATGGCTGTACCGGTACAACCATCAATCCTTGTACCGGTACAAGACCAACCTTGTTCCGGTACAAGCTCTGCTGCAGGCTAACCCGAGAGCTGTCCAATGAATCCAATTTTTGGATTTTGGTACCAAGCTTAAAAACACAATTCTCGGGACTCGAACCATAGGTCGGAACACTGTCAACGACCCACCAGAAAGTCTGGAAAAGCTCGACACACAAATCAAACACTCGAACCTCGCAATTTGCAAAGGTCCAGTGTGTTACAGATGGCTATCTCCGGAGTGCCGGCTTATAGGGAGCGACCCTCATAAGCATGTGCGAATGAGCACAAAGGCAAGTAAGCATATATGTCTGTCTCAAGTCTCAAGTCATCATGTCTAAAACATGGAATATAGCAACTATGTCGATGGCCTATCACTATGTCATCATGTCTAAAACATGGAATATAGTCGATGTCCAATGGCCTATCACTATGTCCCTATGTTGCAGTTTCATAGTTTGCTAGTTCAAGTGCCCCTTTATGGCATATTGGTCCAACAAGTCCAAGCATGATTTTTGGTGTTCATGAATACATAATTTAAGTCATTTTGAACATAGAAGACAAGTTTCCCAATTGCTAACATGAATACTTCTCACATGCATGCAACCCCCAGAATGCTCTACTATATAGAATGAAATTTTTATAATACATAAGGCATGCATTTTAAGTATTCTAAAATTCATAGAAATTCTATCTAACATAAATATGCATGAATTTTAACGTTACGACGAGTATAACACCCATAGGGGGCATTTTGCCCCGGTTTCATGAAGTCAAACCCACCGAGCTTCAACACCGCTCTTCGATCGAGCCGACGAAGGTTACCGCCACTCTCCTAGCACCCTAGAGGTAATACTAAAAGAGTTAAACGAACCTTACGAACAACACTAAGCTCAATCTTTAACCGTCTCAAGAAAAAGGCAAAACTCACCTCTAGTGTGGAAATCCCTTCTCAAGCTCCAAAGGAGAGCTAGAACCTTTCCAATCTAACCTAAAGGAGGGTTCTAATCTAAGAGATTGAGCCCCAAAAGCTCTAAATCCAAAAAGCCCAAAATCAACCCTAGGTTCCCATTCTAGGGTTCATCTCAAAGAAACTATCAAAACAAGGATCTAAAAGAAAGAAACTTGTTACCAACCTCTTGAAAGCTTCAATCCAAGCCCAAAGTCCACAAGCTCCCAAGATCTTCCCTCAAACAAGCTCCAAGTCCAACTCCAAGCCTCTACCAAGGTGGAAATTGCTCCAAAAGGCAAAAAGAAAAGTAAATCCACCAAAATCCAAGCTAAAAGGGGGTCAAATCCAAATGGGATGGTGAAGAGGGCTCCCTTACCTCTTTCCCTGCTGGTGCCAAGCTCAGGGAAGGCCCTAGGGGCGTGGGGTGCTATATAGAATAGCAACAATCGCAAAAACACCCCTGCAGTTCGACCAGTTCAGATTCTGCCAAAATGTACCGGTACGCGAGCAAGTGTACCAGTACAAATCCCACGAAAATGGCAAACCCGAGCCTCGGGTTTGAAATTCGTCACATGTGTACCGGAACAACCATCAACGTGTACCGGTACAAAGTCTGTACCGGTACAACCATCGACCTGTCATCGGTTACACAGTGTGCAGAGTGCAATCCGAGGGTAGCCTAAGTCCATCTCTTTGGTGACCTTAGCGCTACATAAAATATTACAATTCTCGGAATACGAGCCATAGGTCGGAACACTGTCAACGACCCACCAGAAAATCTGAAAACACTCAGAACACAGATCAAACACTCGAACCTCGCAATTTGCAAAGGTCCAGTGTGTTACATTAATGAATCTTATTTTACCCGCATATTTTCTGTTTTGATTTTTCTCTCTTTTGTTATTGTATCAGTTTTTACTGAGGAGACGGGTTTATAGTAAAAACCTAATTTGACGCTTCCGTTGCGGAATCCCAACAATCGGTGCCAGATCCACAGTAGTTGGTATCGAAGCAGGTTGCGGATTCACAAGATCCGGTACCGGGGCTAGTACCGGATTCCCAACAGAGAGTTTAATTGATACCATACTGGTCATCTGATGAAAGCACTGAATCGCCAACTCGAACTTGTTCTTCGCCATGCTTGAGAAATCGTTTTAGTCTCAGATATAGAGGTTCTGCTCTGATATCATAAAGAAGCAAAATAATAAAAGTGGAATTAGAGAGAAAATTCTCTACACATTACAGCATTTGATTCTCACATATATAAGTACAAAGATACAAGTTTCAGTAGAAGAAATGTACAATTATAGTAGCTTCTACAATGATTGATGCTAGAATCATGTAATCAGATTTCTCCATAATCAGTTCCTTTGATCAATCAATCCCTTTAATTAGGTTTCTATGAGATTCATTATTATTTCCTGCAGATTTTGATTTTGCTCTCTCAGTGCTGTGGTTTGGCAAAGCCCATGCTTGAATTACAACTTCAGGCCACTATACAGTCGACCAAACGCACTCCTGCGACTAACTGGCATGGAATGCCGCGGAGTCTGGCACCACTCAAAGAGCACGAAGCCTCACTCCTTGATTCATCGGCCAACTTCCATGTATGTGGCAGAGCGATCCGAGGCAGGGGACACTTCGGATTATTACTACTACTACTATCAGGTGTATTTCACTTGTCATCCTTTGTACATACCCTTTTGTATCTTAGACCTATGTGTACCTATTTCGTAGCTGAGAGATACTTGTGTGTAGTGTTTCACAGTAGCTCTATTCATACTAGCAAATGCACGGCTTTAGATATGTATCGTTCTGTCTTGTTTGCTCGACGTATTTGCATAACGACACTTTTGGGTTGATTATTTACCAGTCATCTCATTAGCCATTCTATGTCCCTACTCTTTGATTGACGGTCTGGTAGCCTTCTAGACCTTCGGGTGTAGAGCTGTTAAGGCCCATCCAATCTGACGTTTTAGATCGACACAGCAAAGTATATTAATTACAGGCCTTAACAAAATTTATCCACAACGGCTCCCGGGGCTCGGCACCCGGTCGCCACCACACACACGCGCCGCGTCTCCTCGGGCGTCAGCACACGTTGCCACGCACACCCTCTCAGACGGCGCCCGCGCGGCGGTCCCGGCCCGGCGGACCGCTTTTTTCGAAAATAACCCTGTGAAATTTCGTAATTGCCAAAATAACCCTGTGAAACTTTTATTTGTAAAACTAACCCTCCTCTCGCCACCTCAGCCGCCAGGTCAGCGTTTCTCGCAAAGACGGTGATTCATTCACCGTCTTTGGGATGCATCTTGAAGGCGGTGAATGGTTCACCGTCTTCTCTAGGCGTGGACTATTCACCGCCTTCTTAGCAATTCCCCGCGTATCACCGCCTTCTCAGCAATTCCCCGCATAGCTTAAGGTGCCTGAGAAGACGATGACTCGTTTACCGCCTTAACAAAGGCGGTGAATTGTTTACCGCCTTATCTAGGCGTGGACCATTCACCGCCTTCTCAGCAATTCCCCGCGTATCACCGTCTTCTCAGCAATTCCCCGCGTAGCTTAAGGTGCCTCGAGAAGACGGTGACTCGTTTACCGCCTTAACAAAGGCGGTGAATCGTTTACCGCCTTATCTAGGCGTAAACCATTCACCGCCTTCTCAGCAAATCCCCCGCCCAACAGCCCGGGTTTGTGGCATAGATAAGACGGTGAATCGTTCACCGTCTTATCTAAAGATGGTAAGTGATTCACCGTCTTTAGTGCAAACACCACGCAGTCCAGGACTTAGCCATTTTTTTTCCCGGGTTCGTGGATTTGCACTAAAGGCGGTGAACCATTCACCGCCTTTAGTGCAAACAGCACCAGGTGCTGATTTAAGCTTGATTTTTAAAAAAATTTCAACAAGTTTAACGCAAGTTTTTTCACGATAACAAATATTCCAACAAGAAACACAACAGATCGAGTGGAATAACAAGATACAATCAACATAATAAAAATATCAAAAAAAAATCCCGAGAAATATACAAATATGCACTAAATTAAGTATTATATAATATTATACAAAGCCTAAGTTATGTAAATCAAAGATATACAATCAGCCTCTCGATCGTCCTCTCCCTCGACGTCCTCGGCCACGTCCTCGTGCACGGCCACATCCACGTCTACGGCCACCCTCTACAACGAGATCAGCAATAGGTACGTCATCAATTGCCTCGATATCGGCCATCTCATCGAGATCCGCAATCATAATGCCCTCGCGATGCTCCGGTATCGCCTGAGTCTCCTCGATAGTGGCTGGTCTAGATGTTGGGCGGGCCTGTGATGAAGATGCGGCATGACGTCGAGAATAGACGTATGTAAAGTGCTCTCTAGAGACTGGCGGCGGCAAAAGCAAGTCCAAGTCCAATGGCCTTAAAGGAAATCTCTCAGGGGCGGCGGGCATATCAGCAAGTCCAGCAGATGTCGGTGTCTAACGGTGGTAATGACCCGATGTCGATGCATGTCCAAAATCTCGACCTCTGATATCAGTGGCGACATGTATAGTAGGAATGTACTCCAGTACACTATCAAGATCAATATCCATGCCCGTCAATGCCTCCATCACCGCATTGTAAGAAGGTCGATCATGAACTAGACTTCTGATGTTATACTGTGTTTGTCGAATAGCATCCACCTGCATTATAGATAATAACTCACCTTTGGCAATCTATATTATACAAAAGATTAAAAAAATAATAAATGGGCTGAGTGATCGTACCAAAGCTCTCTTGGTCTGGCCACGAGGCTGTTAAGTCAATGGTGGACGCAGTACTGGACGAGAAATCCATCGTCTCGTGATCTGCCAGTACCACTCCATATTAATCGAGGTCGCCTGTACCGGGTCATCACCGACAATTGGATGCTGGTCAATAATGGCCTGTAATCTATCTCCCCATCTCTCGATGTGTGCAGCATGAAAGTAGGCCCAATCCTCATCTGGCCGCCCCTGAGAAGTGTAGCGCCGGATGGTCTCCACCGGAATGGGTATATGGTGGGGGAGACCAAACTGCCGTAGGACTCGATCGGGCACGTGAAGCTCAACGATATGAAAACAAATCAGTATCGTCCGAGATCGCCATACCTCACTGCCCTGTACACAGAATGCCGGTAGCGCATCTATAATAGCATCTGTGTACGGCCGCCATGTCATCTGTGAAAAAGCCAATAATAGTCAGCTGAAATATCAGTTGAAATAATCAAAAAATGGTTGCATTAATATGCACCGGAGTCTCTCTCTGTTGATCTAACTCATCTCTGTAGAACTCAATATCTGTTGTTCTAACGTTTGCTGCAAAACGTAACCCACCGGCGTTCGTCCACCTAATATTTGAAAAGTATATTTGTTAGTTGCAAATGTATATATATGTATAGAAATATATTCGGTATCAAATTTATATGTCATACCGGCAACCCATAGGGCAATCAGCCATGTCGGCAACAGCTCCAACGCTAGTAGGTCGGCCGACATGTAGATGGTCCCACGCCCAAATCTATAAATAAATGACAATAAATTAAATTGTTGAACTTAAATAGGAGAAGCTTTATATAACAATTATTATATATTACTCACAATACCTGTACTAATGTCGCGAAGCAACAGCATTCGACCTTTCCTTTTAATGCAGCCGATCCCAAAGCTCGATATAGATAGGCCAGTGCTGCTGCACCCCAGGCTAAAGCGCCGCATGCATCAAAATCCGCTATAAGTGGCAGCCACTTAAGATGAACCCTATATCCGGTGGGGTTTGGAAATAGACTACAGCCAATCTGATATAATATATATGCACGTGCAGTGGCTGCAACTAATCCAGCCGGAGCATCCAAATGTAGATGATGAAACTGCTGGTATATCCAATCTAATCTAATCTGCCCAGCTCGGATGTCATCCGGCATAACCCCTAAAAGCGCCTGACAAATATCTGGCCACGGATACACTGTAGTCCCAGTGACCGGCTCTCCATCGACACGAAGACCAGAAATAACCGCCACATCCTGAAGTGTAATCGTCATCTCACCGTGGAGGAAGTGAAATGTCTGGGTCTCCCGTCTCCATCGCTCGATCAAAGCTCCTAATAATGCCTAATCCAGCTGTAGACGCCTAAGTCGAGAAATATAATAAAATCCAGACTGTCGTAGCAAATCTAGCACTGCTGGATGATCAAGCTCCCACTGGTTTAATTTGCGGCCATGCTCTATGAACTGCACCCCGCGATATCCCTACAGTGACAAAAAATTAGTTAGAACAACATTTTTATTCAAACCAATACTAAAGAAAACATTTAAAACAATAATTTTGGCTCTCACCTCAGACGTGATAAATGAAGACCTATGGAGATGCTGCTCTGTCAAGACGGACTCATCAACTGGTCCCACCTCCTCTAAATCTGCCATCTGCAATTTTAAATAATTTGTAATTAGTAACATATTATCAAAAAGCGCATTAAATATTGAAAGATTGAAAGTTTTATAAATACTATTAAGTTAGGTATCAAGTCCTACGTCGACGTCCTTGTTGTGCTATCTCTGTATTCTGTGGACAGGTGTTTCTATAATGACCTCCCTGCTTACAAATGCTACATTTTGTTCGTCGCCCACTTGTTTCGTCCATTATATTATGAATACGTGTTGATCGTGGTCGACCTTTCTTCCTTCTCACCGGAGGCGGTACAATTGGTGGGCCCTGGGGTCATGGCCAATAGCGTCTGTCTGGAACTGGATGGAAAAGCAGTGCGTATGTCTGGCAATAACACTCTATAGTATACCAATGGTAACAAAGACTATGATAATCTATTCTTAGTTGTAAATTACTGCAAACTGCTAAAATATGCGAGCAAGGTATGCCCGTTAGCTTAAATTCGCCGCAATCACAATCCGCTTGTGTTCCATTAAGGGTAACATTGTAATTAGAGTGTCCTGTTTGGACTTCAAACTCATTAGGCCCAAATCGATATACAATGTGTCCCCGCGCCGTCACCATAGTCATCGTAATCCGACTTTGTATTTTAGGTGCTAACGTGGCCGTCATACTTTCACCATTTTCACGACGCTTTACAAAATAACTATTAAGTTTATAAAAAGTTCCCACGACAAATGCCGTTACTGGGAGAGCACAAATTCTCTTAAGTACCCCATTTAAACTCTCGGACATATTTGTGGTCATCAACCCGAAGCATCGACCTCCATCAAATGCCCACGCCCAATACTCTTTGTATACTTCGAGCTCATCGACCCACTTCCAAGCATTTTGATCTAGCGCGAGTAACTCATCTTTCAGTTTATAATATTGTACCGATGTTGGAGCACTGCCGATACAATAGAATTTGTCTAATAATGAATCATTTTTAAACCGCTTAGCCATATTTGCTTTCATGTGTCGAAGACACCACCGGTGTGCATGCCCCTGTCGAGTGGGATATAACTCAGCCACTATTTTCTTTAAGTCACTAAATCTATCGAATATAAAACAAACCGGTAGATTGCATATAACATAATGCCCCAAGTTATGTAAAAACCAACGCAACTTCTACCATTTTCGCCTTCCCAAATTGCAAAAGCTAAGAAAAAAATGCTATCATTCGCATCGACAGCCGTCGCTATCAATGCATGGCCTTCGTATTTGCCATACAAGTGAGTGGCATCAATGCTCACCATAGGCCGACAATGTGTGAATCCCTGAATAGAATGAGCAAATGACCAGAAAACACGGCCAAACTGATATATTCTCTCTGATGGCCATCTATGATCAAGCCGCCAAAAAGTTCCATGATTAGTACTCTACAGCATAGTAAGATACCGAGGCAAGTCTGTATATGACTGCTCTCAGCTCCCGTAAATAATCTGTAATGTTTTGCTCCTTACCAGCTGTAATATACCGAAAATTCAGAAAATAAAAATGTCGAACTTTAGTCAAATTGACCAAAGTGCGAGGATGGAACACTTTGGAAAGTCCGAAGGTGTTAATCATGATTAAAATGAGTTCTGAAGGTTTTCGAGAGCTAAAGAATCAAATCCGCAAAACTGGCAGATTTTGAGCTCTCGGGACCGGTACCTGGTGAGAAGACTCGGTCCCCGAACGCGTGCAGAATGAGTAACCGAAAAAGTCGCTAAGTCCTGGAAGATCAGCCTCTCGGAACCGTCCTGTCTGAGAGACCCGTCCCAACCAGAGACCCGTCCCAAAGAGCAGACCGGTGCACTGCGCGCAGCAGCTCTGGCTACGCTGGTACACACGTCGGGACTGGTCCTGCTCGGAAGAGACTCGGTCCCTGCCTGCCAGCGAATCCTGCCCACTGTCGCAGGTATTACGTGAAATTGAGGATTAGCGCCTGCAATTTTGGGAACCCAATAAGCTAAGTAGAGGGCAAATGAGAATATTCTCTCTCATTCTGCCTCAACCCTCTCACCACTCTCTTCTCTCCCTCGCCTCTTCTCTCTAGAAGACAAAGAAAAAAGAAAGAAAAAGAAGGAAAAAAGGAGAAAAAGGTAAGATGAAAGCTTTTGGAGCAAAGAGGCTCCATCTCCTTCCGCTCATAGTGGAAAAAGAGAGCTTACCAAGGGAAAGCTCTAACCTAATGTAGTAAACCCTAGACAATGCTTGAACTAAACCTAGAAACTTGTTTTTATGGACTTATTAGAGTCTTGAAGCTTTCTTTTTTGCTTCTTTGAGATCAAGACCATGGGTGTTGTTGGATGGTAAAGCTTGAAGAGAGCATGACCCTCTCATGTGAACACCCTAAGTAGGCGTTTTGATTTGTATAAAGAATAGGTTTAAATGAATATTTAAGTATAAGAAGCTATTTTTTTGCTCCCATGAGATCAAACCCTAGTTTGATATGTGCATATGAGAGGCACCCAAATTGGGGCTTTGCTCATAAGGTTTCTTGGCAATTGACGCTCTCTAAAACCTAATTGGGGGTATTTCCAGACCGTTGTGCGCATCGGAAAATTAACGTTAGAAAAGCCGATGAAAAGTTATCGGGCAAAATGGCTATAAGGGTTCGTTTTGCCGCCAGGTAAAGAACGCGAGCATCTAAAATCCAAAAAATCCATCGACACTTTTGAAAGCCTATGAGTGTGGTGCTTCTTCAACCATTGAACTTCCTTCTATGCCTAACTGTGTCATCTTTGAGCATATGTTTATATATTGTTCATGTTTTAGGGTAAGTAATGACTGAAATGATGATGATTGCATAGATGTGATCACAACTTGCATAATGAGATGGTCTTGAGAACGCTATAATGTCAAAACCTTGTGTAATGCATGAGAGAAAAGTGATCACCCACCAAATGGCAAACGAACAGAGTGACACAATGACAGTAGCTCGAGTGGCATTCGATAAAGCTAATGTGAAATGTACACTAAGTTATGTGATGTAAAGAACTAAAGTGATTAAAAATGAAGAAAGGACGACAGTGTAAAGTTAAGTAAAGTGGGCAACAAGACACAAGAATTTGTAACAACAATAATGCTAGAGTTAGAAGTAATGAAAATGTAAGAATGTCGATTGCATGAGTTGCAACATCAAGTGGTTAAAGACACTAAGCTAGTGTAAAGTCAAGATTGACTTAAAATCCTTTGATTAAGGAAATGATCATACTTTATGAGTTCCGTGCTCGAGGGCGACGCTCCCCCCGGGCAGATTTGCGCTCCGAGTTGCATCCGTTTTGAGTAGACCGACAGGACGTCAATTTTATCTAGCTGGTGAGTTCCTGCATGATGGACTTAATGTGAAGCAAGTTAATTGGCGAACCCGGTCTGAGCCTTAATATTAAAGAAAGAGCATAAGAACAAGTTCAAGTGCAAAGACAAAGTACATGCATAACCTGCATTAATCAAAAATGTGAGCATAATCTTGCTACTTGTTTCAGTGCATAATTAGCATTAAGTATAGTTTTGGTTACTATTTACCCAGCCTATTTCTTTCTATTATTGCCCTGATTAGCCTATGAAAGTCGGTGATGTGAGGCAGAACCACTTGAAATTTGTTGTATTCTCACCCCACTATTCGACAGACCCGGTGATCGAGCGAGCCGGCGAGCGCCGAGGAAAGTATCGCGCCTAGTCACAGGCCACCAATGTTGGTACATTTTGTTAGTAGACACCCTCTTTATCAGCTTTTGTATTTATATTTAGTAATAAGAAAAGAATGTAGCTTATTTTGATGTAAATTGATGTAAGAAAAAATGATGGAATTATGTAATGAAATGTAAGAATCGATAAATTACTAAAATGATGCAATTATATGATCTAAAATAATCATATTACTTGTGAATGTTTAGTTTCCTTTTTCTTTCAACTAATTGGCTATTGCTTACCTCGTACCGTTTTGTACTGTTTCCCGCTAAGGTTTCTCTATTAAAATGTATCATGTATGAGCCTTGGGCAGATGGGGAAACTCTTCCGTCTCGCGTCTGTTTGACGTGCTTGGGTCCGCCAAATGGCATCGTCCCGGGCGCTGACACCAGCCATGTCCTTCCGCAATACTATTTAACATAGCAAAGTGGATTCGCACGTTCCGCACTTCGTTTGGCGTCATATTTATCCTTCGCTGTCATATAACGGAGAATTACTATATAAAATGAGATTGAATACCAATTACGGTGCGGCCGATTTCAGCATTGTAAAAAAATAACAAACAAGTGTTGACCGCATATGTCTTAACTCTAAATATGTGCATCTTTAGGAACCGAAGCGTGAAACCTCCAAAGGACATACCTCAACTTGTGCATTTCACTGTATAAAGTTGTTTTGGTAGACTTTCAAACTTTCATCTGAACATTGTGACGTTATGTGCCATCGATCTAGCATCCACTAAAGATGCCCTTATCTTTAAAGATTTCACTGGAGCAAGTCCCAGTCAATGCTAGTCCAATCGGAATTGGTCGTCTAACATCGAACTCACATCCGAATTCACCACATACTAATGTATTACAATTGTTTCTGTAGAAAATCTACCGAGGTCAATACAATCACTCTTCGTCTCAGATTGTCTACATATTCTGTTGTTTACCATGCGGGTCATCATTCCACACTGTAACTTCGGCCGAGGCAATTAATCACCATCGTGATCATCCCCTTCAATGTCGCATCTCTAGGATCATCCAATCGTACGTCCTCCAAATGCAGGGTTCATCTCTCCAATTATTCGTCATTACCTAATGCGTGAATCATCCACTTTATTCCATCATTATGAATGGCGGGCATCGTCCTGATTACCGTCATCATCATTTCCTCCTCGACTAGATATAAGAAAACCTTCATTCCAATTATGCATAGACTATACCTAGCATAGGTACGAATTTTACTATAGAATTCAAATCTTCACTAACCTATTAACTAAAAATAATAACAATTTCTTACCCCCAATCGTAATTTTCATCAGTGTCGAATTTGGGTTGCACTGAAGTCCGGGCTGGCACCGTGAACCGTCGATGGTTGCGCAACGTGACGTCGAGGTTACCACGTGCGGTGGACGGGTTGCGCACATGAGACAAATCTGTTCCTGCAGTAATTATTATTCAAACTTATCAAAAATTTCTAATTAAATAAAATATTCACCGCAATCTATAGAATCTTATTACTTGTCATCGATAAGTTCCGATTCATTACTCACTTCACGTCACCAATTGGAGCATCCCAGAAAACCTACATCGAACATTATTAGCATTCTTGTGTCATAACCCTTGCGACTGATATTGTCTCGACGGATAAATCTTTTCAATGTATAGCGACACACATCCATCATATAGACCATCCAATTACAACCTCCACATATTCATCATCTACTATATCATATCAATATATTCATTCGCTCTCATAGGCATCGATTGTATTAATACAACCATCTTCTCTATTCAAATTTACCTAACATCACATTCCCTCAAATTCGTATAGCTCGTATCTGAACAATCGCGATTAATTTTTCGACCACCGAATATATCGGGACTCATTTCATCCATACTAACTGTCATACCCAAAACACTAAGGATCCGACGACTAGCCATTTTAACCTACAGCCAGGAAAAAGAATCCTAATTATTTCCACACTAGCCATAACGCCCAAAGGTTTCTCTATAATAAATACTAATTATTTCCAATCCCGAAATCAAAACAATTAGTAACGACAAATAACTATTCCAAATTAGTAACCAATATACCTTCCAAGAGGTTTCTATAGTGGCAATTTGTGCATTTTGTAACATTTCAAGGCATAAGTAATATTACACCTGTGAGAGGTGGGCATAAGCAAAACACATCTCTAATAATATTTCAGCTAGAGAAGGCTACAACAAAACAAAGGCATTTGTGCCACTTTCAAAGCATAAGGCATTCATTCCAAATAAATTTGTGCATTTGTGCCATTCAAAGGAGATTGTCATCTAATGTTCAGAGAAAAAAAAAATGAAATAAAAAAAAACCAGAGAAAAAAAAAGAGAGGAAAATTAAATTTGAAAAATTACCTCCCACATCAAAAAAAGGAAGGAAAGAAAAAAA
>NW_017890585.1:0-29776 GCF_001540865.1 Ananas comosus
CAACCCACCCTCCCCCCCCCCAAGAAACTGGCGGGAAACCATCCCAACGTCAGATCCAGCACTGGAATCTAGCGATTTGGCTACATAATCCCAGTGTATTACAACCGCCACCCTCGCCCGCCCCCTCACGCCTAAGAGCAAATGTGAGCACCGACTAATCTCATTCAACCTCAATAGCCCACTATCACCACATGCCAATATCCCACGATACGAATCGCTTAGACCTATATTTATGTCTTGCAGCGACTGGGGTCTCAAGGGGTGCTTTCTCTTCGACCATGCTATTAAGGTTAAACTAATTCAATCCGGGAGCGGGCGGGAGCGTTCATCTACTCATGCAATTTTGTTTCTATTCAATGACACCAACAGCCGCCTTGTTTTCTAAATGTCAAGTCCAATTCTTACATTAGCCACCCACTTGAGTCCGAATCACACATGTCCATTTTTGTTACTAGTGCATATCTCTAGTGTCACTGTGCTACGTTACCAGTAGGGGATGGACCAGAAATGAATGCAAAAAACCAAGTTCCACATTACTACCGACTACTATGCATGAATGGTAATATATATATCAATCATATGTTCGCAAGAAAGAAAAACAGGACATAGAAGGGATCCAACGAATTCCGGGCGGCAGGGCGCCATCCGCATCTTATTTGCTTAGTTGTAGAATAGTAAGCCCCCGCCTTTACGAATAGCCGATGGCACGGCACACCTAGGTGAGAGAGAGAGTGAGCGCTCCATATTACGGGCCTTATTATGACATGAATCTCATACCTAATCCCATTATACGCCAATGTTAACGAGAGTTGTTCCCACAGGGGGTTGTAGTGAGCATTGTGCCCGATTAGTTTTCACGTGGGTCAAGTGTCCTGACAATTCGCTACGCTCCATGGAAAGCCCCAAAATTCCCACCGCCCCTAATATTGTCAGATTAGAGTTCTCACACTAAATCTCACTCCCTCAAACCTTTAAAAAGTCAAACCACATCAGCCTCTAGGAATCACCTAAGTAAGCATTCCCTACTGTAAGGTTCCCTACGCCCCTTGCGGAACCACCCCGCACGGCGCTTCATGCAGAACCGCTACCCCACCCAACGCCCACCCCCATACGCCAGCCACCTGAACTCCAGCCGTCTCCTCATGGAGTTCAACGCCCATATACAGCTCCATGGCCCAAACGAACCACCCAAACTCCAAACATAGGATTGATCAAAGGCCAAACCCCAACTCATTTCTAGCCAAAAATAACTCACCTTACCCAAGCTCCAGCCAATGAATCCTTTCTTGGTTGATGAGCCCTAACTCCAAAACACCAAATCCACCTTCTCACAATTCTTCCTTCTTCTCCACAGCCCCTAGAGGATTCTAAGAAGAGAAGTGGAGAAATAAAAGAAGGAGAGAATGGCTGGTGAGAAGGGCTTGGCCATGTTATATGTTGTAACAATGTGCAACTTAACCCTCTCCACTGTTTCCCCTCATGAACTGCGCCTTTCGCCGGCCGCAGCTGCCATCCTTCTCGCTTCGCGCACGCCCTCTCCCGACCACGCGGACCCCCCCGGTTCCTCGAACTGCGGCCGTTTTCTCAAGGCGCAGACTTAGGGCAAATATTCGAGTTTTGGCTGGCTGTTGGCCCGCGGGGGCGGGGCAGCAGGAGGACCGGGTCTGGCACGAGTCCAGGTGCCGGGTCGCCCCGCGTGCCCTCGCAGCACGCGCCCTCCCCCACCCCCGCCCCGAACGTGGACGCCGTCGCGAAGGCTCAGGATTTCCTCCTGCGTCTACGCGGCAGCCGGGACGCGGGTCTCGTCCTCGAGACCGGGTGTGCCCGAAGCTCAAAAAGTCCGGCGACGGCTGGCCCGTATCAGCGCCACTTTCCACAATCATGCCCCTCGCCCCCGCGTCCCCCCTTGCCTCTCTGCGCGGCCGGCGCCCCCGCCCCCGCTCCCTATGACACTCGCACCTCCACTTAATGGAGCCACTTCTACGCTCTCGTTCAATTCGCCGTGCCCGCTGCCGCGGGCCGCGGTGCGGGCAGGGTTCCGCGATTCATTTTTGGACGGCACTCGTAACGTGATTCGAGTAAGAGGCATGTGGTATTAGTTACAACAATACAATGTAGAAGTTTACCACCATCTGAGATTGTCTAAAGTCCATGTGCTAGCAGCTGATATTTGTGTAAATTAAACGACCACTTATTATTTGTGGGGTGTGGTGATGTTTGTGTTTTTTTTTTATTTTTGCTTCTATAAGCTATTGGAGGACGTGGGGAGTGAAAGAATAAATTTTAGCACACGATTAATTTTAAAAACACACGCCACACAATTCTCCCGCCCTAAACCACACTGTTCTCACGACAATCCCTCTCACACCACACCGCTAACTTCGTAGCCCCCTAAACGACTCTTTTCAGAGCACCGCACTTCCCCTAATTCCCCGCCTCCTGCGTAACAAATCTAAATAAATGCGGCCTAAAGTATATAACAACTAACCAATTATTAAAATACCGTGGGTGGCACGCTAATAGTATGTCCATAACCAACTACTACACAAGCGGGTGAAAGTACATATACAATAACAATATTCATGAAATGGCCACCATCAATCTAATTATACATATGTGCAGAAAAACATATAAATGATATAAATCCACAGCGCTATCACGCAATTACAGATTAATAATTAAAATACTCTGATTAACAACCTACGCAGATCGACAGATGAAGTGAAATTTAAAAAAGATAGTTAGCAACCAAAACATAATCATTTGTATAACAGAGAGTAGCTCAACTCTCAAATTACAAATCTCTCATTATCAAATTAAATTTCGAACATAATTTCTAACAAACACTATGGTTAAATCTTGCCTTCCCCAACCTTCAACTTTCCGCAGCCTCCTCTATTTGATCAACCAAAGAAAAAAATCATCAAACAATCCAGTGTACGAAATCTACGCAACAATAAAACATCATCATATAAAATTTGAAAATAAAACAGTTAGGTTTGCCCTGATTTGTAGGCTTTTCTTTCATTTTGTAACAATAGCACTCAAATTAACCTAACAAGGCCACATCTAAACCACCTTCGGTTGTATTTCCAAACACATCCCCTTTCGTTACTTCATCCCTCTTTACCTAAAAGTTCCTTCCTGTAATATGACCTCATACACCATATACAATCATGCACACATTGAACTCTAAAATAGGATATAAATCAAATAACATATTACTCAATAAGGTGCTTATACAGGGTCTCCAACCAAGGAAACCGAACATTAAATATCTACAAAAAATATGTTATCAATGCCAATAGTTGCACTTGAATAGCTTGAGACTTGAAAAGAGCTAATCCAACCTTTTTGCTTACTATAAATCCATCATATAGCAAGCAAGTAGAGCCAACCAGAAGACAACAAGAGCATAAGAGAGGTCTTACATGGTGATAAGCATCATATCAACAGATTCTAATTGCAAGAAAGATGATATATAGAACAATAGTAAAGACAAGTAACTTAACCTTACAAGGAGATGCCAAATCTAAACCACCTTTTGGTAGGAACAAACTAGTGGGGACAACGATGCCAAATCTAAACCACCTTTCTCACGGTCCAAAGATATCCTTACAAATTCTGCAAGACATGGTTGGGCCCATTCCATACGAATTTGTTGGCAATCAAGTTTTAACTGTTTTTTAACTGACAGATAGAAACACATAGGAAAAGGGAACCAAAATCTACAAGATTCTAATACAATCTCTTATTCCAAAAGTTTCTTTGCAGTGCTATTGGAGTTGTTTATACTTTGTCGACTTTAATTACCTTAAACAGATTAAATTTCTCCATAAAGTTATTTCCAAATTATTTTTGCTTCCATTAGGTCTAATTTCAGAAGTCAGATGAATAAGGCAAGTGCTCAAATATTTTGGACTCAATGTAAAGAGAAATGTATGAGTTCACATTTACGATATTTTGTGTTCAATTGATTCAGTTGATTAATACCATGCTGAGTACATTTAAATGAAAGAAGTTCAATTAGAGAAATATAATAGTATTTATAAGGGCACTATAACAGCTGAAAAGCAAAATTAGTTGTACCTGAGGTGGCCTCTTATTTAGATGTAGTCCAACAGCTTCTAGTTCCTTTGTCAATATCTGGCGATGTCCTTCACTCCGAGAATATCTCACAGTAAGAGAGAATACACAAATAATTCAAGTTAACAAAAAAAAGATCACCAAAGTACATTTTTAGTGGCTCATTGGCTATATAACAAGCATAGCATATGGTGCAATACAGCACATACAGCATCCCCTCCCCCCACCTAAACGACCGAAACCAAGAAAAAAAAAACTGTTTTAATATCAACTAGCCAAATTCCCCAAATGTCAGTTTCTAATCAATTAAAAAAACTCGTTATATGCCGTGTGAAAGTGTGACACTCATTCTCAAATCGACAGATGCAAAAATCAGTGAAGGTTCTTTTCTTGCTCATAAGGCACTACTTTGGTTTTTCTAATCTCAAAGATAGGAATTAATATTGACAATGGCATAGAAGTGTATTTGGGACATTATTACAACAGCTCTAAGTGTTAAGCAAATTAAAGGACTAAGATAGCAAATATGTGTACGTAAGTGTTAGGATTCGTCCGCATTGGGACTTATCTAAAATATTTCTAATTCATATGGGATAAGAAATAAATAGTTATAATTATCTGTTATATTCCTAGTCCACTTGGGATAAGGAATAAATCTAACAGATAAATCCTAATCTGTTTAAATCTCTATCTATGTGGGATTTAGTTAGAATACGATTAGAATTAATGTCTCCCTTATGGCCTATAAATACATGATGTATTGACCACATACTATATACGAAAAAAATTAGAATCATCTCTCCACAAAATTCTCTTTTGGGTTCGCTCTAGGGCACCATCATAAACCCTAGGGATTTGGGCGGTGTGCAGCGATCGACTCTAGTAGCCGGATTGCAACGAGTAAGAACAACGCGCAACAAATTGAGACAGGATGTTGGCGGATCAACGAGTTCGTAAAATAAGACGAGATTTGATCCTGGTAATCTTAATACATTCCGCAAGAAAGAGGTATGTAAAAATCTATGTGATTTTTGCGAACTATTTATTTCGATATTTAATTATTTTATCCAACAGTAAGAAATAAGCAAACTGGTTCAAGATGTGTTTAAGGAGCAAATAACAGAACATGGAATACTTACAAATGTGTAATTTTTCTTCATTTTTACACTAGAACACAAGCATGTGACACCCCAATAATCCCACATCAGATGGGAATGGGATTGTCATTGGGTTTATAAGAGACTTAGACACTAGTAATAATAACTGGGCTTAAGCATTTTGGGCCGGTAGTTTGGGCCCAACGAGTTATTGTTGCTAGTGGGTTGGGTCGTTATATTTGGTATCAGAGCCGGTTCACCAGCTGGACATGTGTGGTGAGTCTCGGCTGAGCCAGGGTTTGGATGATGGGCTAGTGAGACGAGTCTCACATCGCCGGTGATCTTGGGCTGTGTGTGTGATTGGACTGACGAGGACGTCAGGGCCTTTAACGGGGGGAGTCTGTGACACCCAAATAATCCCACATCGGATGGGAATGGGGTTGTCATTGGGTTTATAAGAGACTTAGACACTAGTAATAATAACTGGGCTTAAGCATTTTAGGCCGGTGGTTTGGGCCCAACGAGGTATTGTTGCTAGTGGGTTGGGTCATTACAAAGCATGACCAATATGAGAAATGAAAAATAGAAGTTCTAGTTAATGTAAGTTATATCGAACTGTCAAATATATAAGGTATAGTACAAAAGCAAGAAAAGGAAAGGGATTGGATTTGATGCAGTGGAAAAAAAACTTAATTAGCACAGATATACAAGGATAGAAATGAACAACAGGGTTACAAGGAAAGATGTGGCTTACTTTTGAGGCATCAAGAACCATCAGCACAATGTCTTATGACTTTGAAACAGCAATAACCTGAAAGGGAGAGCTATGATCAGATTGCAACACAAAGGATGAAATTAAAATTAAGGCAAATTCTAGGGACGAAACTAAAATAGGGGTCAAACTTCAAGGACTAGCTTAGACTCTTGGGATTGTACAGAAAAAGGGGGGGGCAGAACTTCGGGGACTAAAATGTTACAATAAACTCTGAGGATGAGAACGAAACCCAGTCAAACTTACGACACTAACTAACAATGGACGAAAAAGAAAATAAAAAAGAAGAGTATGCTATTAGCCGTTAAATGTTCCAATTTCATTTGCTAAAAAGTGATTAAAAATCATTAAATTTGATGGAATCACAAGTAAATTTTTGAAAATCTCCAATTTAAATGACTAAACTCACTCAACACCCAAAAATCAAAAGTTGAGGAAGTATCAATGAAAGAAAAAAAAATGAAGTTGGGTGGGCTAACCTCAAACTAACCTACAGTTGAGGGGGCCTCCCAATAAGTTTTAAATTTTCAAATAAATGAAAAATTAGTGGAAGAAGAAGTCTTACAAATAAACTTGTTTAGATATTTTAAGCGGGCTACAAAAGCTAAAAGCTATTAAAATCACAAGTACCAATCAAAATCTATTTATGAAAGGATGTGGTCGTATAAACCTTAAATAATAAACTAATCGAGATTTTAATATAAGAATATTTTCATTTTGTTGATCGCGGAGCTTATCAACAAGAACTCATAATGTAACCAACATTAAGTTACAGACTATAGCAACATCTCTAACAATATCATAATGAGTCGTTAGATGATCGGAATAAATTGGTTTTGTCTACCTAAGCTTAGAGCAATTTAGTGTCGCTCTAAGTTTTACTCATATTTAATACTATGCAAATCTTATGAACTACTTGGACTTTTCAGGTCTTTAGTCTAAGCAGCAGCAAGCAATCATGCACTTGACAAATAAAATTCTAAAATGCAGATGTGACATCCAAGGTGGTGATCCCTAAAAAATTCAGTGTTTCTTTTAGTTGTCCAAAGAGGAAGGTTGATTGTTTATAGTACCTCGGCGAATATGACAAGTAATAAGGCCGTCCAAGCACTGAACACCCCAGATATTTAAAATTCTCATTCCAGCACTAGCTAGGAGGTGAGATATAATGAGATCGACATAAATAATGGAACACTAGAAACTTTTATATAGAAAATGTTGTTAAGATAGCTTACCACAGGGAATCCAAGCTCATACAGCCCAAACCCAACCAATGCAACCAGAGGAGCAACCGACAATGGACTCAGAATTCTGCAGTAAATGGACATGCGCATGAAGCAAAACCACAAAAGGATAAGCAAAACCACTCAGGAGATCTTCCCTTCCTAAGTGCTTGGTTTCATACTTATCAACACCATTGTTATCTTCAATGGGCATAGAGCTTGTACTACTAATCTTCCAGATGATCTCCTGACTTTCCCAGCTGCTGAGCAACAATAGGAATTTCGAAGCTACAAGGAACACTGACCACCTACAGAACAAAATTAAACTGTTCATTACGATTCCAAAAACCAAAGGAGCAAATTACTATAAACTTGAAATATAAAGGCCTAGCTTGTGCTGAGGACTTTAATCTAAGATTAGGGGTGTCTAAGAGTCAAATTAGTTTGGACCAGATTCGTCAGACTAAATATTATTGAGTCGACGGAATCCGTTGGATAGGAAATAGGAGGGGGGCCCAACCTAGAGATACATGGTAAGGCCATACTTAATATACTAGTCCTATGTATGACCATTTGTAGTTCCCACATCTGATTAGGAACTATTAGGATAGAACAAATTTTGTATGCTTATCTTTAAAAATTCTGTTTGAAGACAATAGTCATATGCTCAAAGTTGGATTATAAAAGTAGACCAACATTTAACCAATTAGCTGTATAGGCTGCAAATGGAAGTTCAGTCAATCCACATGAATTGAGACCCAAGCAAAAGACACATCTAAAGAAGCAACCAAAGTATGAATTACTGGTGAAAAGAGTAATAATAAAAATAGGTCATGGTAAAATAATAAAATGTCTACAAACATGAATTTAGTAATCACTTGCCTGGATGAAAGCTTCAAAGAAATGATATACCTAAGCTCTTGACTAATTCATATGTTTCAGAAAATCACTATTCCATATCACGATAGTTTAAACTGCTCGAAGAGAGTATCAAACCTAAAGTATATGTGAAACTATCAGTTGGTACCATTCTAACATCTTTTTTGTACCGCACATTAGAATCGTTTGGATAGCTCATTATAACTATCTATGTCATGCCCCGCGACCAACCGCCAATTTGGACCGAGTCGCGGTGCCGCTAACAGACCGCCGAATGGACCGGGGCTCCCCCTGTACGCAGACAGAGTCTCCCCTGTACGTTCTAGGCGTCGCAATCCAAAGAATCAACGAATGTTCTAACTAGGAACGGATAACAATCCAGATTGCAAAGGAAGTATCAAATACATAAAACTACTGCTATTACAAGCATTCATCGACTTAGAACATCTCAGTTACAGTTTACATTTTACTTCCAAATTACAATCACATTATAACATCATTTATTTTACAAGTTTGATACATTTGATTCCTTGCCTTCTAGTCCCCTAAGCTAGACTGCCTCAGGGTACTACTACCTCGGTCTCTGTGGTAGGGCGCTATCTACTGTGTCACGCCCCGGGACCGGGGGAGGCCCTCCCGGTAGCGTGCCCAGACCCGCCATATGTCAACACATATAAGGCGTCTACAATAAAAGCGGAAGTAAAAGCAAGTAATAAAACAAGTAGAAGAAGTGAAATAACTAGCAACTAATGATATCAGAGCAAATATAGTTCTATCATCTATACCAAGGTAAAGAAATAAAGTTAGACAGTAAAAGGAATACAATATCAGTCTCAAAAGTACAAGAATGGTGGTCTCTATACATATGCGGGTACAACTCTCAACCTCTCACAAAAAGATAACACGAGAGGTAGACCACCTATCGAACGATCCCTCGGTAAGCACGCTAGCCCGAGGCGATACCCTTTCCGCGATCCCTGGCCTCTCCCTGCGTGGAAGGCTCTGAAAAACATCGAGAAAAAGAGGGCGTGAGAACTATAATTTATAGTTCCCAGTGGGCAATTACTGACCTCAGCTCATGCTCCACTAGGCCCCAAAAATAAGGGTAAGCAACGATAATAATAATGATAAGCAATAAGGAGCATGTAATTAAACTGCTGAAAGAAAGCACAATTAGAATGCTAGTCTACGGTGTCTCAAGTAAACATGATGTCAACCCAAATGTACATCTATCCTATCCTTACAATTAAGTCCAATTGGCACTAGTTTAATGTTGTTAACCTTCGTCAATACATGATGTAGGTGTTCTATCATGGCAACCAAGTATACTACATGTCTCACACTATGCTAAAAGCATGTAAATGTAATCCAACTACTAAGTCTATCTAGTAGTGATCATTCACTCTCAAACCGTGTCGATTTCCATTTCCAATTAGGGACCTACCCAAGGTAGTCCAGCTTGTGCCGCCTAAGTGCCTGTGGTAGCCCAACATCCCTACTCTTGGAATGTGTCTGTCCCACTCGACCCCGTAGGCTTCTCAATACCGCACGAGCGAACATAGGTCGCATAGGCCAACTCCGGAGTGCCGGCTTGTGGGGAGCGACCCTCACAAGCATGTGCGAATGAGCACAAATGGCAAACAAGCAAGGTCAAAGTCTCAAGTACTCAATCCTCATGTCTCTAACATGGTATGGTCGCTAGTATCCCGAAGATCTAGTTCAAAGTCATAATGTGAGGTCCCAACACACACTTGCTTAGTGCCTCTTTATGACACTTAAGCTCCACAACTAATCATGTTCCAAATAGGACATTAACATTAATGCTCACTAAGCCCCGGGCCCCAATGCCTCTTCATGACATTGGCCCAATCTCACATATCCTCTAAGTCTCTAAGCCTCTCTAGGCTTCCAAAAATCCCTAATGTCATAACTGGTATATAGTTTGAATGCATGAAAGCAAGGTTCGTTTTCATAATAGGGATTGTAATTTCAAGTCTCAACTAGAATGCTAGGCCACACATGCATGCTCTCTACTATATAGAGGTCCCAAAATTTACTACACATAACCTATGCATGTTAAGCATTCTAAAATTCATAATAAATACATTTAACATGAAAATGCAAGAATTTCAACTTTACGAAACATTTAACACCAAATATGAGCATTTCTCATATTGTATGCTAGGCCAAACCCACCGAACCGTCGCGTGCTCCTTCGATTCGTCGAACGGAGTTGTCCACGAGCCTCAAGATACCCTAAAAGTGATCAGCGAAGAGATACGAGAGTATTACGACCAACCGTAAGATCACACATTAACCTAGAAGCAAAAAGGGTCAACATTTACCTCAAGAGTAGAAATCTCTCCCAAAGCTCCAAAAGAGAGCTAGAACCCTTCCAATCCAAGCCCTAGGAAGGTTCTAATCCAATCAATTTAGCCCCAAAAGCCCTAGATCAAAAATGCCCAAAATCAAACCCTAAATCTCATTTCTAGGGTTAAAACAAGCAAAAAGCTCCAAAACTAAGATCTAGAGGGAGGAACCTTGCCACATACCTCTAGGATGCTCCAATCCAAGCTCAAAATCTTCTAGGGTTGAAGATTGATCCACCACAAAGCTCCAAAAGCAAGCTCCAAGCCTCCAAAGGTGGGAAATAAGGAAGAAGATGGTGCTCCAAGCAAGCTCTTCTCCTCTTCTTCTCCTTCTTCTCCTTCTCCCTCTCTTCTTCTCTCTCTAGAATGCAAAGGGTTGAGAGAAAATGAGAGTGAGAGGAGAGGAGAGGCTGCCTATAGCCTCTAAGGTAACAAAATCCAGTTAGGCCCCTCAAAAACCCAAAATTACATCAGCCCGGACTGGGCAGTTTTCGCCCAGAGGGACCGGTCTCTCCCCAGCAGGGACCGGTCTCTCGCTGCGAACCCGAAAAACCAGCGTTCGGGAACCGGTCTCTCCCTGCGCGGGACCGGTCTCTCACTGCGAAGACGCGTTCGGGAACCGGTCTCGCCTGCCAGGGACCGGTTGCCTCAGGCTGCCTCAACACTGCTCACTGAGGGGACCGGTCTCTCCTTCCAGGGACCGGTCCCCGAGAGTGAAAACTCTCAGGACTTGTCCAGAATTCCAGTTTTCGAACTTTTCGGGTCGGGGAACATTTTACAACCCTCCACCAAGTGTGGAAAAGCTCGAAATACAACCAAACACTCGAACCTCGCAATTTACAAAGGTCCAGTGTGTTACATACTGAGCTACGCCCTCGCCTCGCGCCACCGCGCAGCACACGTACAACCTGAAAACACCCCAAAATCACGTGGGGTGAGAACCAACTCCATGGTTCCCAGTGGGTACGGCCACCCAAGGGAAAAGCTCGACCGATAGGTCCGAGGAGGCACTGCAACATGTTAGTTCAACAATATACAACAGATAGATATATTCAATTGAAATACATGCCATGCCTCACAATATGCGATATGAAAACCATACAACTCTATACAACATCTAGTAGATCATTTGATTCTACACTTTACTTAGCTACTCTTAGCTCATATCTTTACTCTAAGGTTCCTATTACCTTTGAATCTCCACTCAGTCCACTGGCTCCTAAGGTCTCTATTACCTTAGCTCAAGCCTCTATCTCTAGCTCATAAGGGTTCCTCTACCCTATTGAAGCTAACGACCCGACTCGACTTCGAGTCAATCATCCGCGGATAGCCCGCGCACTGGCTGCTCATCAGCCTACCGCCCTCTCTGTCTCAGTCCCCTAGCGGCGAAGTCGTCGCACACGCTAAGCCCGGCTCAAGTCGCATGACTTGACCATCTGGCGGCGAACACGTTGCTCTTACCCAGCATGAGCTCAAGTCATGACACACCGTCTAGCGGCGAACGGATCGCACCACACCCAACAACGGTACATGTCAGACGCAGCCACCTAGAGACACCCGTATTGTACTTACCCAGCATGGATTCAGTCTGCTCTCGCGGTCTGATCCTCAAATGGCTTAACCATTCAGCGGCCAAATCGTCGCACAAACGCCGCGACAATGGTTCAAGACCCCGGCGGTAATCTCCATGTGATCGCCCCCAATCCGCCCTCGGTACCAAGCTCGACGGCGAAGTCGTCGCACACGCCCTAGCTTCTACCAGGGTCATCACAAGTCATGGGCTTTCGGAATCCACTTTCCACAGGTCGAGGGTCCATAACCAACCCTATGCTGTCGACCTAGCTCATCCTAGTGGCTATACCACTATACTCATCAACCTAGGCTCCAACACTCTAGGTTCTATGTCCATGTCTCATAACCTAAATACACTTGCTAGGTTCTGGTCCTCTTTGCCTAGATGTCCATTTCTAGGTTTACTAGTTCGACCTAGGTTTACTAACACTAGGCTCGATGCCACACACCTAGATTGTTCGACTCTAGGTTCACTTGTTTAACCTATGTTCTTTAACACTAGGTTAGATGCCACTCGATCTACCTGACAATCTAGTTGTCCAATCAATTCCGCTCACACTAGAGTCATTATCTAGTTCATATGCATATACTCCTAGCATATTTCTTAATGCCGATTATGCATTCGTTACTTTAGCTAACATTATTTACATGTCATGTTCATTATGCTTGCTACTTAGCATTTTAATGTCTCAGTCATTATGCTCTCTACTTAGCATTTTACTTTATGCATTATCATTCATCATGCATTTCTTGTCCTTGTCTACATGCACATGCATCAACATGGGATTACATTGCTAAGACATAAAGGGCGACCTAGTCGCTTCGGTAAGCACAACCCACCTTAGTTAGCTTTCCGATTGCTTGTCGACACTTGCAATCGGCCTCCCGCGGCACTCGGCACCCGTTTGGGCCCGATCTCACAGTGCCCTCCAAGAGCGTGCCGCTTCGCTGTTTCAAGTGCTAATGGTCTTCGCCTTGCTGCTACGATGCTCGGGACCCGATCTCACGATTTATAGACGTCGCCTCGGCCTCCCATGCAGAAACGAAGCTCCGAGCACCCGTTTCTTCAATATCCTTGCAACGGCTTGTCGGATTGCCGAACCAACTTCGCCAACTTGTTTCATTACCTATCAATTAGGTTTACAAAGGGTCAAATGAGATCAAACTCATCTATTTACAGAAACCCTCTTTGGGTGCCCTAGAATGTCATTACTACCAAATCCACCAAATCGATCTATGAAATGGAAAAAAACCATCAAAATAGCATGCTAGGGTTCCAAACAAACCATTTCTAGGGTTTAAAAACCCATCTACAAGGATCTACCATGAGAGGGCTCCAAGCTTACCTCTCCAAGAGCTCCAAGGGGAAGAAGAAGATGAAGATGAAGATGAGGAAGAGAATCTTCTCCTTGGTCCTCTTCTTCCTCTCCTTTACTTTCTCTTTTTCTTCTTCTCTTCTCTTTTCTCTTTTCTTTCCTTTCTTCTCCTTCTCTGCTACGAATGGAGAGAGAGAGAGAGAGACAGTGAGGGAGAGTGTGAGGGAGTGAGACAGAGAGAGAGGGAAAAGTCCCTCTCAAACAACCCCTCATATGGCCATTTTGCACGTAAGCCCCTCCACTTTTCATCTCTTACACAGCCCTCACTAGGCATTCTGCGAGCGGAGGGACCGGTCTCCCCGACCAGGGACCGGTCCCCGGGGCCTCCCCCTGCGGGCACGCGTTCGGGAACCGGTCTCTCCCTAAGAGACCGGTCCTCGGGAGACCAGTTCCTCTCGGAGAGACCGGTTCCCGAGAGTTGAACTTTCGGGACTTAGCCGATTTTCGGCTCTTCTCACTAGCGTCGCAGGCTGGGATCGGTCCCTCCTCTGCCAGGGACCGGTTGCATCAGCAACCCCGCAGCCTTCAGCCGATGGGACCGGTCTCTCACCTCCAGAGACCGGTCCCCGAGAGCAACCTTAGCCCAAAAATGCAGATTGCATCATTTGCTCTCGCGGACCCCATTCCTATGCATTTCTTGGATTTCATGCACCATTAGCTTTTCCAAAGCTTATCAACTCGACCATTAGTCGATTCTGAACGAGGTGAAACTCTCGGATTTCGAGAGTTCACATTGTTACAATCTAAGCCATGTTTATTATAAAGTATATTGTCTAATTAATATTTTACATAAAACATGTAGAAAATGTTCAATTCAAAACATATAGGTAGGTGTGAGGAACTTAGTATACTATAGGATAATAGTTGCAGATTTTCTCCAAGTAAAATGTTGTCTAAGTATTACCAAGAATAGCTACAAAAGAAAGTAAAAATAATGGATCTATCTGAAAAATACGATAATGTGCTACACAAAGATACAAAACCTATCTATCATCGTCCAATTGTTCCAGTCTTTATCATGTTCCATAGCTATAGAAAAGCTTCTTAGTGAAGTCAAAATGTGCCTATAGGATCGTTAAGCTTGTTCACTTTATTGAAGTAGGCATTCATTATCAACTTAACCTGCTTCCCTTCACTTGAAATGAGTACCGCTCGACGAAGGTATTAGATATAAAAGTGTGAGGGAGAGAGAGAGAGCAAGAGAGCAATGAGAGAGAGATGGAGAGGGGTTATGAAAGTGTGAGGGAGAGAGGGGGCTCAGCCCTTTCTAATAAAGGCCATTTTGCATTTAAACCCCTCAACTTTTCATCTCTCAAGCAGCTATCACTGGGCTGTTTTCGCCCAGAGGGACCGGTCCCTGGTCGGGAAGACCGGTCCCCGAGAGCCCTCCCTGCGGCCTAGGGACTTTTCGCGTACAGGAACCGGTCCTCACCCGAGGGACCGGTCCCTAGGAGACCGGTCTTTCCTGAGAGACCGGTTCCCGAAAGGGAAACTTTCAGGACATAGCCAAATTTAGGCTTCCTCTCGCGGGTGTCGCACACGGGGACCGGTCCCCTCAACCAGGGACCGGTCGCATCGACCTCCCCCACGACCCTCAGCTATGGGGACCGGTCCTCCCTTCCAGGGACCGGTCCCCGAGAGCAAAATCTGCCAAGTTCAGATTTTTGCTTATTTGCTCTCGCGGACTCAACTCCAAAGCACTTTTTGTATTTTGGACATTTTTAACTCCCACAAAGGGTATTCTCTTGACAGTTAGTCAATCCTGGATAAAGTACAATCCTCGGATTTCGAGAATTCACTTCCTTACATCCTTCCCTCCTTAAAAGGAGTTTCGTCCTCGAAACGAACTCAATTCTTTATTTTAACTTAAACCCATACCTTACTCCTCGAATAGATGAGGATGGTGTTTTCTCATCAGATCCTCGAGTTCCCAGGTGGCTTCGCGATCCTCGTGATTGCTCCACCTAACCTTCACATAGGAAATTTCTCGATTCCTTAACTTTCGCACCTCTCGGGTGATAATCTCTACCGGAAACTCTTCATAGCTCAAGTCTCCTTGAAGCTCCGGCGGTTCATATAGCATCGCATGCTCGGGGTCATGAATATACTTGTAGAGATTGGAGACATAGAACACATTGTATACATCCACAAGCTTCGGCGGCAAAGCAAGTCAGTAGGCCATCGTGCCGACTCGCTCCAATATCTCATATGGTCCAATGTATCGGGGACTTAGTTTCCCCCGCACTCCAAACCACTTCACACCCCGTATCGGTGAAATCTTCAAGAATACGCGGTCACCAACCGCGAATTCTATATCTCGTCGGCGCATATCTGCATAGCTTTGTTGTCTCGACTGCGCCGTGAGCAATCTCTTGCAAGCAAGGTGGACTTTCTCCTCCGCTTCTCGCAGAACATCGGGGCCGAACTCCGTACGCTCACCCACATCGCTCCAGTGTATAGGAGACCGACACGTCCGCCCATAAAGAGCCTCAAACGGTGCCATCTCCACACTAGCATGATAACTGTTGTTGTAGGCGAACTCGGCCATAGGTAGGTGGTCACACCAACTTCCCTTATAGTCGATGACACACGCTCGCAACATGTCCTCCAGAGTTTGAATAGTTCTCTCTGTTTGCCCATCGGTCTGAGGATGAAATGCGGTGCTAAAATCGAGCCGTGTGCCAAGGGCTTCCTGTAGGCTCTTCCAGAAGTGTGAAGTGAACCGGGGTTCACGATCCGACACGATTGATTTTGGCACCCCATGCAGTCTCACTATCTCGTCAAGATATACCTGCGCTAACTTGTCACCCGATCATGTGGTGTGGACCCGCAAGAAGTGAGCCGACTTTGTGAATCGGTCCACAATTACCCAAATTGCATTGTGGCCACCTGTTGAGCGAGGCAAGCCGACCACGAAGTCCATCGATATATCCTCCCACTTCCAAACGGGGATTGGTAGGCTTTGTAGCTTTCCCGTTGGAAATCGACGCTCGGCCTTCACTTGTTGGCATGTTAAGCACTTCGCTACAAAGCGTCCAATGTCACCTTTCATTCCCGGCAACCAATAGTGCATTTTTAGTCCTTGATACATCTTGGTGCCGCTCGGGTGATCGGCATATGGAGATCGGTGTGCTTCTTGTAGAATCAATTCACGAAGCTATCCATCCTTCGGCACACACCATCGGTTTCGGAACCGAAGCATACTATCGGCGTCTACCTTGAAATCGCCGCCATGCCCTTCCTCGATGTTTCGCCGCACCTTTTGGAGTTCTGGGTCTGCGGGTTACAGATCTTTGATCCTCTCCAACAAGGTCAGTTGGACAACGAGTGCCATCAACTGAGTCGAGACCTCGGGAGCGACCACTTCAAAGTCCAATCGCTCCATATCTAGCCATAGGGGTATTTGCTGGGTAACATCACAAGTGAGGTTCTTCGCCGACTTCCTACTCAGCGCATCCGCACCATATTTGCCTTCCCGGGGTGGTAGAGGATATCAACATCATAATCCTTTAACAGCTCCAACCACCGCCGCTGACGCATGTTGAGCTCCTTCTGTGTGAATAGTTACTTCAAGCTCTTGTGGTCGGTATAAATCTCACAATGGGCACCGTATAGGTAGTGCCTCCACAACTTCAAGGCAAAAATCACCGCCGCTAGCTCCAAATCATGAATGGGGTAGTTCTTTTCATAGCTCTTCAGCTGACGAGATGCATAAGCGATCACTTTCCCGTTTTGCATCAATACACACCCCAATCCAAGATAGGAGGCATGACTGTAGACCACGAAGTCTTCGCCCTGCACCGGTAGAGCGAGCACCGGAGTCGAAGTCAATCTCTGCTTCAACTCTTTAAAACTCCGGTCGCATTCTTCGCTCCAAACAAACTTGGTGCCTTTCTAAGTCAGGCGAGTAAGTGGAATCACTATCTTGGAAAAGCCTTCCACAAACCGCCTATAATAGCCCGCCAAGCCCACGAAGCTTCGAACCTCCGTGACATTCGTCGGGCGCGGCCAATCCTTGATTGCCTCAACTTTCCTCCGGTCTACAAAAACTCCACCCGCGGAAATCACATGCCCTAAGAAGGCGACCTCGCGGAGCCAGAAGTCACACTTCTTCAGTTTAGCATATAGCTTCTGTCACGCCCCGGGACCGATGCCGATTTGGCCCGACCCGAGCACGTCAAACAGACGCCGAACGGACAGAGTTTCCCCTATCCGCCCAAGGCTCATCACGTGTACATTTTCAATAAGAAGTGCACTAGCGGAAACATACACAAACGGCTTACACGAGGGTAAGCAATAGCCATTAGTGAAAGAAAAAGGAAACTAAACATTCACAAGTAATATGAGTCATTTTAGATCATACACATTGCATTCATCTAATAATTTTACCGAATTCTTCATTCATTACATCATTTCATCATTTTCTTTCTTACATCACATTTGCATCAAAATAAGCTTTACATTCTTTTCTTTACATCACTAGTCATCAAATACAAAAGATGAACATGGGGTAGCTACTAACAAAATGTAACCCAACTTTGGTGGCCTCTGACTAAGGCGCGATTCCTTTACCTCGGTCGCTCGCCGGCTCGCTCGGTCCCGGCTCTGTGGAAATAGTGGGGTGAGAACTACAACAAAGTTTCCGTGGGTTCGGCCCCAAGATCACTGAGCCATTTCCCACATAGACTAATCCAGGCATAATAGGAAAGGATAAGTAAGCCTTAGTATACACATCATATAACATGATGCTAATATGCCTGACAAAAGCAAGATATAGCTCAAACATTGAATAAATGCCTATTATCAGATTTTTTTATTCCTTTTTATTTACTCTTTGTTCTTTATTCTTTAGCATTTGTTCTCTTGCCTTTATCTTTATCGCAGGGCTAAACCGGGGGTTTCGTCCCATTTAGCTTGCTTCACATTAGTCCATTCAATCTGCAGGAACTCACGCAGCTAGGACCGTCCTTACGGGTCCTACTCCAACCGGATCATAACTCCGGACGCAGTGCGCCGAGGGGCGAAGGAACCACCCTCGAGCAAACGAACTATAGCAAGTAGATCAAATAATCCTTAATCAAGGATCTTTTAAGTTCAATCATGACTTACACTAGGCTCTAGTGTTCTTACATATCCTTAGTTGCAACTCATGCAATCAGTTCTTTTAATTCTTTACTCTCGATAAAAATCTAGCATTCTTGCTTCTTATTTCCACATTTACTTTAACCTTAAACATTTATCATTTTATCATTCTTTACTTAATTTTGGTTTTTGACTCACACTAACTCTAGTGTCTCTTTATTTAATTTTTCAAAATGCCTCGATCTATGTTCATTGCGCACTCTGTTCTTTTTTTGCCACTTTGAGTGCTCACATTTTCTCTCATGCATACATGTAGCCTGTTTTGGACTTATTTAGTTCTTCAACCTTTATTATGCCAAGTTTGTGCTCGACAATCATGCCATATCATCGCATTTCTCATTACTGTACCCTAAATATGCAATGCAAAATTTATAGGAACATATGCTCAAGAATCAATTAGGCATAGAGAGAATTCAATGAGTCTTGAAAGCAACCACACCACCTTGTAGGTCTTTTAGTGCTCGACGATTTTCTGGATTTTTAGTCCTTCGTCTACTGCGGGGCAAAACGAAGGCCAACTTAGGCCATTTTGCCCTAACTTTTCATCGACTTTTCGTAACGTTAAATCGGAGCGGCCCCAACGCGTAGAAATACCCCCAATTAGGTTTTTAGATGTGTCAATTGACACTTAGAAACCTTCAGTTGAGCAAAAGCCCCAATTTGGGTGCCGCTAGCTCTAATGTATCATCAACCTTAGGTTTTTGATCTCTTTTGGAAGCAAATATTAGCCTTCATTATCTCTAAATAATCCATAGAACCATTTAGCTATTCCAAAAACCCCTAGAGTTGATTCACCGTTAGGGTGGTCCAAGAACCTACCTATATTTAGCAAACGTAGGTTTTGATCTCTTTAGAAGCAAAAGAAAGTTCAAAAACAATAGAACCCCCCCCCCCGCGCCCCCCCCCCCCCAAAAAACCCCCCCCCCCCCCCCCCCCCCCCCCCCCCCCCCCCCCCCCCTTCCCATTAAAACCATCTCATTAGGTTTTCAAAAACCATTTCTAGGATTTTACTTATTTAGGGTTCAAAGCTTACTCAAGCTTCCTTTCTTCAAGGCTAGAGATGAAGGAGAAAGGAGTTTCATTCACTTCTTCTTCTTTTCTCCCTTTTTACCTCTTCTTTTCTTCTTTCTTGTCTATTTTCTTCTTATCTTTTTGTTTCTAGGAGAGAGAGAGCCGAGAGTAAAGAGTGTGTGAGAGGGTGAAATGAGAAAATATCATTTACCCTCACTAATAACCTTTGGGCTAGCAAAAAATCTATTTAAACCCCTCAACTTTCACCTTAATGCACTGCCCGAACTGGGCAGTTCGCGCAGGCAGAGACCGGTCTCCCCGAGCAGGGACCGGTTCCCGAACGTCCACCCTGCGCAGCCAGAGTCGCTACGCGCGATGCGACCGGTCTCTCTCTGATGGGACCGGTCTCTGGGGGACCGGTCTCTCAGGCAGAGACCGGTTCCCGAGAGCTATCCTTCCAGGACTTAGCCGATTTTTCGGCTGTCTCATTCTGCACGCGTTCGGGGACCGGTCTCTCCCACCAGGGACCGGTCCCCGAGAGCTGAAAATCTGCAGTTTTGCAGAACTTGATTCTTTAGCTCTCGAAAACCTTCCACAACTCACTTTTGATCCTTTTAACACCTTCGGACTTTTCGAAATGTTCCATCCTCGCACTTTGGTCAATTTGACTAAAGTTCGACATTTATTTGCCGAATTTTCGGTATATTACAGCTTCTCCTCCCGAAGGACTTGAAGCACCATTCTGAGATGCTCGGCATGTTCCTCGTCACTGCGAGAATGGATCAATATGCTGCCTATGAAGACCACGACAAATCGATCCAAATACTCTCTGAAGACACGGTTCATTAAATCCATAAATACCGCTGGAGCATTCGTGAGCCCAAATGGCATGACCGTGAATTTGTAATGTCCATACCGCGTGCGGAACGCGGTCTTCTGCTCATCCTCCGGCTTGATCTTCAGCTGGTGATAGCCGGATTACAAATCTATCTTCGAGTACACACACGACCCTTGCAACTGATCGAACAAGTCATCGATTCGGGGTAGTGGGTACTTGTTCTTGATCGTGACTCTGTTCAACTCTCGATAATCCACACAGAGTCGAAACGATCCATCCTTCTTCCGTACAAACAACACCGGGGCTCCCCACGGTGATACACTTGGCTGGATAAATTGCTTGTCGAGGAGGTCTTGCAATTGACTCCTCAACTCCTTCAATTCCGCCGGCGCCATTCGGTACAGAGCCTTCGAGATCGGTGCGGTACCGGGAACCAAGTCTATAACGAACTCAATCTCCCGATCCGGTGGTATCCCCGAATACATCCGGGAACTCCCGCACCACCGATAGCTCCTCTAACGTTGGAGCTACTCGCTCCACTTCCACAATAGTCGCCAAAAATGTCATGCAACGCTGTTAACCAATTTCTTTGCTCTCGTCGCCGACACCGTCGCGACGAAGCACGAGCTTTGACAAGCCCGATATGTGAACTCCTCTTGTCCTGGCTCACGGAACGTGATCACCCTGCTCTTGCAGTCGATCGTTGCATGATATTTCGAGAGCCAGTCCATGCCCAGAATGACGTCATAAGCCTCAAGCTTCATGAGTTCCAGTGTCCGGATAGGCATAATCCAGTCGCCTATTTGTACGGGACACGACGCACACTCCGAGTAAGTGTTAAACGTTGACCCAGGGCCCTCCACTCGCCACTTGTCACTCGCCTCTATGAGAATGTCATGCATGCATGCGAATGATCTACTTATGAATGAATGCGTGGCTCCTGTATCAAATAAAGCCCTGGAACGAACTCCATTAATCAAAACCATATCTGCCACAAGGCGATGCTCCTCCGCCTCCGCAGGTTCCTCAGCCTGGACCTGAGCAGGGAACACCCGTCCGCTCGGGGCCGATCGCATCACTTCAGGTTGACGCTGCATCATCGCGCGTCCAGTCGACGTGGCCATCGGTGGAACTCCTCCATAGTGAGCCGGAATCGCCGGCGCCAATGCAATCGATGGGGCAGGTAAGGCTCCTCCTCCCGGGCAGTCCCAAATGAAGTGCCCCGGTTGCCCACACTTGTAGCACTTGCCTCGGCCTTGCTCACAGCGCGAGACCAGGTGGTCTCCGCCGCATACAATGCATCGCCGCGCTCCACCGCCCTTCTGTTGAGTGCGCGGATACTTCGGGGGTTTCTTGTAACGTGTGAATGATATGGATCCCAAGGATCTAAAAGGTAAGTAACACCTAGAGGGGGGTGAATAGGTGTAAAAACGGCAAACTCAAAAATCTCGATGCAAATAAAGAAAAGTAGCGGAAAATAAAAATAGCACACCGAGAATTTAACGTGGGAAAACTCCAAACGGAGTGAAAAACCCACGGGACCGATCACACGAAGAAAATCCACTAAGAAAACTTGAGTACAAGTGATTTTGACAAAAATACACGACTCAATTTACCGAATTCCCGTTGATGGAGATCTTCGCCGGTCCTCGATCGATAGGAATCCTCCAACCGATNACCGAGAATTTAACGTGGGAAAACTCCAAACGGAGTGAAAAACCCACGGGACCGATCACACGAAGAAAATCCACTAAGAAAACTTGAGTACAAGTGATTTTGACAAAAATACACGACTCAATTTACCGAATTCCCGTTGATGGAGATCTTCGCCGGTCCTCGATCGATAGGAATCCTCCAACCGATCCTGCTGCAACTCCTTGCAACGTCAACGCCTCAACTCCTCGAAGCGTCCACCGAATCCTCGACTTCACGCGAGATCCACGCGCCAAACCTCCTTCCGGAGCTTGTAGAATCGAAGATTTGTGGTGATTTAATCTTTGAATCCCATAAGCTATGAGGGTTTGTGTAATACACTGGACTTTCGCAAATTGCGGAGTTCGAGTATGTGGAATGGTGTGTGGATCACTCCTACATGTTCTAAAAGGTTAGAACAAGTTTTTGGATAAGTTAGAGGATGATTGGAATGCTAAAAGTAAGAAAGTGCATTGATTGGGCGAAATCAGCCTTTTCTGCTTGGTGTACCGGTACAGCCATTATGGTGTACCGGTACACAATGCAGAAACGTGGCAGCTTGGGTAGTTTGGTCTTTTCACATCTTGATCTCATCCATATGAAGCCAGCACGACTTCTGGAGCTCAGTGGAGGTTGCTGAGGCTCAGAGCACCCTTCTTCTTCATCTCTCTCTCTCTCTAGGGTTTTTCTCTCTCTACATCGAATTCGCCGATTTTGCTCGTTTTCGTCGCCGCGCGCGTTCTTCGCTGGTTGCGAGTGTCGCAGCACCTTTGTGCACGTGCAAGAGAGCGTTTTGGAGGGAATTTCGCAGCCTGGACCAGTGAGGTGCTGGTTGGAAGCCTGAGAAGGTAAACGACTTGATTTTTCCGTTATCGACGTTCTATTCGTCGATTTGAGTAGCGATTTCAGATTTTTGCTCTTGGCTGTTCTAAACTGAGAATTCAGCTATTATTAATGAGTTAATTAGCTGTGAATTAACCTTCTTAGACCTGGGATAAGCTACTTTGAAGCTTAATTGGAATATTTAGCCATTTATGAAGCTAAAATCGGAACTTAATGCACTAAGTTGTGCGAATTGATGCAAATTGGGATTTTTTCTTCGCAGCAGGTCTTCGAGCCTCGTTGAGCTGAACTTGTACCTTTTGAAGCTGGTTTGGGAGGTATTCTAACCTGAGGTAAGCAGGGATTTTAGTTAGAAACTGAATTCGCAAGATTTCGACTATTATAGCTTATAATCGACTATATTGATGTCGTCTCGAAATTGTTCGCAGCGAGAGGGTGTTTGACCCTTGGACCGCCTTCGTCTGGTCTTGGAGGACCTTCTGGAAGCTTAACGTGAGGTATTGAACTAGTCCCAAAACAGGGATTTAAAGAGTTACTTTGTACTAAGTGGAATTTAGGTCGAAATCGGACATTTCGGCCGTAGATTTAATCCGATCTTGACGTTCGTTTTTCAGCAGCATTGGGGCTTCGTTGAGCCGTTGTGGGACTTCTTGTGGATAATCGGAGCCTAGTACTAGGTGGGTCGGACCTAACCAGAGCAAGTGAAGCTCCCCTATGTTCTATATGTACTATAGAATTGATACAGTTGTATGTTTTTGTGATTGATACAGAATTTGAGACGAGTCACTATATTATAGTGTTGATATGTATACATTGATTGAATAGAACCTCTATGAAGTAGAGAGTACTTATGCATAAGTGTCTTTATGCCTATGTTTATGTTCATATTTAGTTAAGATAACTAATGGACATACTAATGATGCTTTAGTAGAGTAGAGAACAATGATATTCTCGTGACTTTGTAGAGAACCATGACATTCTCTTGACTCTAACATAGGGAACTATGACATGCTCATGACTATGTTGATAGTGCCATACTAGTGGAAAGATTATAATGCTATGTGATTTAGCTTTACCCTTACATGTTTACAATCTAGTGGATACTAGCTTTTGTTACTATTTGTGTATTGATATTCCGATCAGAGGATCGAGGGTTCTGAACTTTGTATGTGAAAATATGAAAATTGAGACATGTGGATAATGGACTTTGCTTGCTTGCCATCGTGCTCATTCGCACACGCTTGTGAGGGTAGCTCCCTACAAGCCGGCACTCCGGAGTTGGCCTACGCGACAGTTGCTCGCCCGTGCGGGATTGGGTGCCGAAGTGGATTGCCGTGGGGAGTGTATACTACCACGGGGCCATTAGGCGCGGCGCAAGCTGGACTACCTTGAGTAGATCCCTGTGAATGAAAGAAAAATGCTAAAGGAAATTGGACAGTAATGAATAATTACCAGTTACAGTGTACAGTAGTTACTTACACACTTATGCTATGTTTATGCTTATAGTAGTAGCCATGCTTCTATCATTCAGTTGATTCATTACTGTTGATGCTATGATCACATGTTGTTTACATGTTCATTATTTGTTAACATTGGCTTATGAATTGTTAGCATTGAAAATATATCATGCAAATTACTGCTTTTATTTCCATTCTGTACATCTCGAGCCTAGTGGTGTAATTCGCCGAGGCTGGCGGCTTACCCACTGGGAACTATTGTTAATAGTTCTCACGCCCTTTTGGTGGTTGTTTTTACAGAGCTTGTTACAGGAGAGGCTAGGGATCGTGGCAAGGGAGTCGCGCCTAGCTAGGGACTACTAGGAGCGTGCTAGTCGATCACCTTGGTACTCGGGCTACGGCCGAGGGTGATGTCCATATATATATAGAGAGACCACCATTGTATCTATTCTTTTTGTACACCCGTGATGTATATTTACTTTCGGGGTTGAGATTATAGTAGTGTTACTTCTCCTTTTTGTTGAGATCCTGGATTGTATACTCGTTGTATATCGACTTGTATTTTGCTCTGATATCAGGATAGGACTTCTTGTTTTACTTCCTATCGACTTGCTTCTTGTAGACGCCTTATATACTGCAGGTGTATGGCGGATCTGTGCACGTGCCGGATATGCTTCCGCTGGTATCCGGGCGTGACAGTTTGTCTTCCAATCAAACATCGACTTGATTCTCGAATAAGATCTCAAGTAAAATCGAAGAACCAAGCCGATTGTTGATTTTTCGAAACTTGTTATGTGAATAGAAGCATTGAAATGGAAAAAACAAGTTTCTAGGGTTTAGAATCAGTAAATATTCAAAGCCTTAGGTTTTTAGATGACCCTCATAGCTTATTTATATGTTTAGAAGACTTAGAAGTAGACTAGGATTACAAAAAGTCCTTTTTAAAAAACTGTGTCGTCCTCAGAGACCGGTCCTCTTGAGGAGACCGATCTGTCAGAGACCGGTCTCTCAAGTGAGGAACCGGTCCCTCGCTGCATGTTCAAAAACACAATGTTCGGGAACCGGTCTCTCAAGCTCGAGACCGATCCCTCGCTGCGCGACAGAATTACCAAGGTTCGGGAACCGGTCTCTCATCTCAGGGGACCGGTTGCATCAGAACTCACACAGTGAGGACCTTAGGGGAACCGGTCTCTCCAACTCAGGGACCGGTCCCAGAACACAGAAAAGTTCAGTAAAATAGTTTTAAAGCAATCTAAGCCTTCTGAACTTATTCTAGTTAAGTATCTTCACCACAAATGATCTTTTCTTCATACCTTAGGTGCCGAATTATACGAATGAATCTTTGTTCTTCAATTTGGATCTTTTCTTCAAAACTTCCGCGATCAACTCTTCAAGACTCCAATCTACTTTACGAAATTCGCCAACCTATAAAATCCTTAACAATCTCCCCCTTTGGTGATTTCGTGACAAAATATACTACAAAGCTCATACACAACTCAGAAACAATAAAAAGAAGATCATCGCAATCACCGAACGACAATCTCCAACATGATCGATCCAATAAACGAAAATTACAATTTTCATAACCTTAATACAGACCCTATGACTTAGGCGGCATGGAGTCTTGAAGTCTTGAATTATTCCTGCAAAAACATTCTCAAAACATAATCAAAAATCAGGTATACTTATCAAGATCAAACATAAACGTTAAACTAAACAAAGTATCAAGTCATAGTTCATAGTCAAGCACCTAAGCCAACATCAAATCTAAATTTACACAACTAACACAACCAAAGTTCATCAAAACAAAAAACAAAATGCATCAATGCATCATCTTCATCAAGAAAACCATCATATCATCATCATCAAAGTGCATCATCTTCATCAAGAAAACCATCATATCATCATCATCAAAGTGCATCATCATCATCAAGAAAACCATCATATCATCTCCCCTTTTTTGTCAGAAAGTGCCAAAATGACAAAAGGAGGAACCCCGCAACATCTAATCTGAAACATCCCCTGGAGGTAAATCCGCTCGGCAACACCCTAACTTGTCAAAAATCATATTTAATAACCGCTTCATCTTGCTCACATCCTTCCGAATCGCAGCTTGCTCCGCAGACAATTTCTGAAGCTCTTCAGATAACTGTTGTTGCTTACGATACATAGAGGAAACTGAGATATCTTCCTCGGAAATGTCCATAGAAGGACGGGAAGACGTAGCAGTAGCAGGAGGTGGAGCAGCAGGAGGGGAAGAAGCACGCTGAGACGGGGTACGAAGCTGCACCGAGGACTTCACAAATGTCCTCTCATTGATCCGACCCAAACTGTGCTCATAAGATGAACACTTGGCATCCACGTCATGAAGTCGCAGAATCCTCATGATTATCAATGGAAATGGCAGCCTTTCATTTTGTCCAGAAGTCTTGATGTCCTTTGCCATTCTCCGCCAGATCAGAAACGGAATATTCATGTTAATATTTTTGGCACTTACAATATCTGGTCTACCCAAAAGATACATGTACAGAATGCGATCCCATCTCAAAATCTTCGTGTTTGCGAGAGGCAAAATGTTGTAGCAAACCACGAAGTTTAAAAACCGGTACTCCATTTTGAAATCTTTGGACATAACCATAATGCCGTTTGATTTAGTACCCGGCATGCAAATAGTGTTCACGACACGGTTCCAATCGCGAAGTGAATCAAACCCGGCCTGTAGATATTCCACCCCCTCGGTTCTTGCTTCCATTCCTAGCACAGACGCTATCGTATCGGGAGTGATTGATAAGTCAACACCACGTACGGAAGTAGTGAATACGTACGGGCCTCCGTCAGAGTCACTCAAGTGACCTGCTCTCATATAGAATTCTCTAATCAACTCCAAACAGAACCCAGTGTGTTCTGGAAAATCACAAATCTGATGAAGATTTCCCTTTTCAAATAAATCCTGAAATCCCGGCACACAGCTAATGATACTGGCAACTCCAACATCGCGCTCACCAATACAATGCTTCGACGAGTACATTGACCGTTGAGCAGATGGAACATCCTGTAGACTGTGACGCGGAGGCTCAGAACCTTGTTCTCTAATGTCAACACCTCCAGACTTGTGACGACCGGTACGTTCAGTTGCCTTTCCTTTGCCTTTATCCACGGCTTTTCCTTTTCCCTTTCCTTTCCCTGTATCCTTATCTTTAGCTAACACCTCTGGAACAAAAGCCTCCCAATCCGGCTCGTCCTCCTCAGAGTCGTCGCCTGGAGCATATTCGCTCTCTTTATCTTCGGGTTGATACTCAACCGGCCATTTAGCTTTGGATCGTTGTCGTTTGCTTCCGTGACCACCCCTAGCCATAAGTACCACAAGCACAAGAATCCACGAGTACATTTTCAAAGAAACCCCTGTTAAACATAATTAATTTTAACCATGAAACATCAGAACACACATTTTGTTTTAATACCAAAAATTTTCAGCAAATTGATATATAAATGCTAGATAATCCTAGGGGCCTCAAAATCATGAGAAACAAGAACAAATCATGCACCAAAAACAGTCAAAAACAAATTTTCACAGAAATTTTTAAAAAAATTTTGATCATGAAAAACCTATAAAAAAAATGAACCAAAAAGATGAAGAAATGCAAGAAAAGATGAAAACATCAGTTCTAAGAACAAGATCGAAACATAAACATGCATAAACAGCAAGATCTCTAGAACAATCATAAAAAATCTGAATCAAAACACATTTTTGGAGTATATGACACAAAAGCAACAAAATCCGAAAATCATACCTAAAATCAGTGCAAATCGAAGAAGATCGGGAGTAATCCCACTCTGGAAACAAGAGAGGAGTAAGGTAGAACGCAGGGAACAACAAAAAAAAAATTTGAAGCAGTAAAAAAAATATAACGCGAAAAGCCCTTTATCGGGTCTGGCGGAGGGACCGGTCTCTCCTGCCTGGGACCGGTCCCAAAGCCTGAAATTTTCAAAAAATTTTAAATAAAGCCCGAAAAATCCAGAACAATTATAAGTTATTCCATAATTTTCAACCAACAAAAAGAACCAATTTTCATCTCCAACAACTTCAAATAAAAATTCATAAATAAATTTTGAAAAAATCAAGTTCAAGGATACTAAATTTGGCAAAATTGTTGACTCGAAAATCAATGACAATTCTAGATACATATAAAATAAAATTCTTCACATCATGCAAGACCTAGGAATTAATTGTATCAATTTATCATCATATTTGTTAAAGAAAATGTATAAATAATTCTCAGAATCGTGAAATTAAGATAATATTTTCAAATTGAGTTATGCATAATATTCAAGACAGGAGTGGCTCTTTGAGCATCTTTTTATTAACATTCCACCTTATATCACCTACATGATGTAAAGCTCTTTGAGCATTTTTCTTTTATATATTTTTTTTAAAAGTACTTTCCTTTTGTCTTATGGAGATACTTTATCAACATATGGTAGCTGCACACACTGACCGGATGACCGGGGTGGTAGCTCTTTCCTCCATGTGGTGGTAGTTTTCACATTCCCAGCAGGGATGTAACTCTTTCCACATCTTGAATTTCAAAAATTTTCATAACCAAAATCGGAAAGACTCCCCCTAAATTAGTGCAACTCTCAAGTCAAAAATATTATTGCAATTTCAAAATCAGAGAAAGAGTTATTCATCTGATAACGAATAATCAAATAAACAATTGCAACATTCAAAGTTCAAAGCATGAGGTGTTGAATTTGATTCAGTATGCTAAACAGAATTTCAATGAATTGATCGTTCAAAAATTAAGACAAAAGAGAATAGCCTTGACAGTGATCAATCAAAAATTAAATATGAAATAATTAAAATCACAGACCAATTCATCTCCCAAAACAGCAACATTACTCAAGAAACTCAAACATCTATCAAGCACCGGAAACCATGCAAGTAAAAATGCAACATGCACATGATCTATGGCCCAATAGAATATATCTAGATTGAAGGATTCATACCAATTGCCTTTCTTAAATGCAGAAAACGCTTTTGATCCAAAGGTTTTGTTAAAATATCTGCAAGTTGATTTTCAGTCGAAATATATTCAACTTGTAAAATGTTTGATTCAACCAGTTCTCTTAAAAAGTGATATCTTAGTTCAATATGTTTTGTTCGAGAATGTAAAACAGGGTTTTTAGAAATATTAATTGCACTTGTGTTGTCACACAGAATAGTAAAAGTGGTGGAAGGGATCTGATAGTCGCTTAGTAAACTCTTCATCCAGATCAATTGAGTAGAGCAACTTCCGGCCGCAATGTATTCAGCTTCTGCAGTGGAAAGTGCAATACAATTTTGTTTCTTACTGTACAAGAAGCCAAAACGTGGTCAATGTAAAACAAGCTCCACTATACTTTCCGATCAATCTTCCTC
>NW_017890585.1:33518-45755 GCF_001540865.1 Ananas comosus
GGCACAGTAGATAATCACTAGATAGATAGATAAGGAAGTCGGTAAATGACAGAAGTAAAGACTACGTACTATGCCAATCATAAATATATTAGATGCATGTACAATGTAAATGGATAAACAACATCCATTATCATGTCAAGGTATAAGCCTATTTACATCTTTCATCAATTCATTTTACTGTGTTCTTAATCTGTGGCTTCCCTGAAGGAGCCATACGCTCACTAGCCACTCGGAAGTAGGGAGAGTCACTTCACGTACGAACGCGAAGACGTCTGGCGGGGCCTAAATATAGGCATATCCCTTGGGACCCAAAATAGGCCGATCCCCGCTGACAACTCGAGCGCACTATTGTGTGGGCGATTCCATACAAGATTTAAAAACAGACGGCGGTGAGCTGGAATGATCCAATCCTAGCTCGAGAATACCCTACTTTAGGCCGTTCAACATCATATAGTCTATAGGCTTCACTATACACTATGATCCATATGACTCACATATGTCACTTGTTCTTTTGTTTACTATCAACTAGATGCCACTCGTTCTTTACAAGTTTCCAATGCAATAGCCAATGCGTTACTAAATTCCCATCCACACTTATCATCTCATTATAGGGTTCCACATCACATATATAAACCTCAAGCATGCTAGATATATGTACTAAGCCAAATACATTATTCTACCAAAGAACATGCAAGGTATAGGACCAAACCATCATTTATCACCCTATAATGCAAGATGTCAATATGCAATTTGATCAATATAAAACTTAGACATAAAAGGGAGCCCGGTTGCTTCGGGATGGACACCACCCACCTTTTATCGCGTTCCGATTGCTCGTCATCACTCGCAATCGGCCTCCCGCGGCGCACTCCGCTCGGCTCGACCCGAACCACGCGCGACCATCGAACAACCACCAATCCGCGATCCGTCTATTTTGGAGTTATTCCCCGATACCACGATGCTACAATTCCATTTTCACGATTTTTGGAAGCTTTCGCCGCAAGCTGCGGCAATCTGTACCTTAACGGCTTCGTTCTTTAATATCTCCGCGTACGCTCGTCGTATTGCCGAACCGACTTCGCCAACGCGTCAGAAAATCTAGCAATCAGGTTTATACATGATCAATTTAGATCAAAACCCCTCACAAGCAAAACCCCTCTTTTGATGCCCTAACATACAACTATGCAAGAATTCATCATTTGATCTCTAAATTCGAGCATCAACCATCTATTTAGCATCTAGGAGTTTCACTAAATCCATTTCTAAGGCATATAAATCACTACTTAGCAATCTACCATTGTTGCTATCAAAGCTTACCTCTCAAAACCCAAGCTTCTTCAAGTCATTGGTGACTTCAAGCCATTGGTGAAGAAAAAGAAAGCTTCACCTCTAAGCAAGCTTTTTCTTCCCAAATCCACCTCCAATTCTCTTTGGGGGAGAAATTGCTAGAGAGAGAGATCTTTCTCTTTGGTTGTGTGCGTGAGGGAAAGAGAGAAAAGGCTAAATCCTTCATATATATATATATGCATATAGGAAACTTGACCTCCAAGTTTTATCCAAGAACACTATTCACATTCAGGCAGCTCGAAATCTGATATCTTTCGCCGGAGCCCTCTGAATATCCGTTTGAGCTCAAATTTGACAGTCATGTTCGGTTTTACTTAACTTTACGAAAGAAATTTTAATCTTTCAGTTCCGACCCCGTTTGGTCACCGAAAACTGTACCGAACTGCAATCTTTATCAGATAGCTTTCGGATTTTATTTCTCACTCTACGGGTGTCAGAAAAATATGAAACCTTAAATCTAGCCTCATAAAAATATTTCTGACATATCCTCCAATTTTCATAATTTTCTGAGACTGTGCATTTTCTGCTAATTTTTCTGTCCCGTTTCCAACAGAAAATTCTAGATCTTCTGTTTTCATCCCGATTTCAGCACAAGTCACTTCTGACTTATGTCTTACTTCTCTAAATCCAATAAAAATAGTATCTCACACTATTTTTATTTATTTCCATTTTTATATTAAAGATCCGGTATGTTACATTCCACCGCAGCCTCACCGGAACCATTTAAATGGCTTTCCAATAGAACGTACACCGTAACCTCATGATTTTCGAAGTCCGGTACCTTACAGTTCAATCATAAGACGAAGACAGATTTCAGAAAAAGAATCAAAAGTATCAGATTTTTCTCGTAAGAAGGCACTCCATACAAAACGAGTGAAATCATCAACAATAAGCAAGATATATCGTTTTCCACCCAAACTTTGAATCCTAGATGGTCCCATTAAGTCCATGTGTAGTAACTCTAAAGGCTTAGATGTCCCTAAGTGCGTTTCAATTCTTATGTGCGGGTTTCTAGTTTGTTTCGCAATAGTTGATGCAGAGCCGGCGACTACACTAGTGGTCGTCTTTAAAGTCTATCTTAGGTTGGGCACCGTTCTAGGAAACCTCTCTTCCTTGTATTATCTTTGTGGATAGTTCCTTAAGAAGTTCTATGGTTGACTAGGAGTTACCATGCCGATTAAAGTTTTGAGTCTCGTAATGACGGCGTAGGTTATAATGTTGCGGAGATGGGTGAGAGAAGCTAGGCACTTACTCATAGACAATTATTCTTTGAATCTATGCCTTAAGGAAAATGAGTTTTATGTACGAGTCAACGATGGGCGAGCGTCGGTTATTTAGTTGCGAAAAAATTCACAGAATACCCTTCATTCACACAGTTAGCTTATGCTTAGCGGAGATTTAGATTTAAGCCCTCAAACTATAGAAGACATGCAGTTTCAGTAGGGCCATCTTGAGTGTCACGTGTTCTTTGCCAGAACGGTTTTTGTGGTATCGAGGTGGGTCGGGGCCGTCTCCTCAGAAATTATAGACAAGGTTCGGGAGATTTGTGCTGTCAAAGAAGAGTAAACCAACTTTCTATTGGGCCGGTATGTGACTTGTGGATAAACGACTATCCAGGATGTGGAGCTGTTATCTGGTTAAGGCATGAAGCGAAGGTGTGAATTGCACTAAGCATGGGAAGATTCACCGTGGTTTGCGCACCCAAACCTTAGTGTTTTGAGATTGCAACGGTTGCTTGCTTTTGGTTGATGTTTGGCTTGTCGACGATTTGAAATTGATTCTGTCTTTCATATCCTCCTTGCTTTGGTTTCCATGCTTGTTTTTTGCCATTGATTTCGGCGCATTGGTGTCCCGTTTGTTTCTTCTTTATGATCGACCTTCTTTGAAGTGCCAAGTGACCTTCCTTTTATCTATAGGATTATTTTCTTGATGGGCGAGTGTTCTTTGGTCAAGGGTGTTGTTGAGCTCTTTCTTACCTTTTGATTGCAAAGATTCTTTTATGTATCCTAAAACACGGCAAATATGTAAAGTTTGTTAGTCATATTATTTTTAGGAGGGACGAACTTTCCATAGTTTAGGAACTGTTTTTTGATGAATTTCATCTCTTTCTCGTTACTTGATCCCATATAGTCCGTCATAACCAGTCCATGTTTGTTTGGTTTGACAGTCCAGCATTCTTGTGAGTTTACTTGATCAGACGAACATTGGGTTCAATTTGACTTTAGTTGAATAATCTCTTATTGAATTCCATATTTGCTTCTCTAGCTTTGAGTAGCTTGGTGAGAAAAGTGATATTTCACCTGAGTCTTTTTCCTTTGCAAGTAAACGAACTGTAGGGAAGTGAATCTCGAACCGAGATTAGATTCGCTAGAATCGACTGATTGATCGAGCGTGGTACGCTTCGGAAAAGTTCGAAGGTGATCACAAGCATGAGGTGCATTGATGGAGGTGTCGGAGAGCACCAGTCGCCCAAACAAAACTTGCACTTGGAGAGAATGCTCTCGGGACGGTCCCTGGCGGGGAGGGACGGTATCATCAGGCTGGCTGCGGAGCGTCTCGGATGAGACGGTCCTGAGGCAGGGACCGTTAGTTCCGAACGTTGGTCCCCAGCGAAAATAGCGAATTGGCTACAGGCCCTAAAACTTCAGCTCTCGGGATACCGAGTCTTCGCGGACAAGGACCGGTCGTCTCGGGGACGGTCTCTCAGGTAAGGACGGTTCCCGAATGCGAGAATCCCCTCTGCCTGGTTTGTGCAGCTTTCGGGGACCGGGTCTCCCCGAGCAGGGACCGTCCCTCACTGCGAAAATGGCCCAGGGAGGGCTGTTTCAGGAGAATGAAGAAGATTGAGGGGCTAGGTTGACAAAATGGCTATATGGGCTTGTCGGGGTCTCTCTCTCTCTCTCTCCAGTTGCTCTCTCCCGTTCCGCTCACACTCTTCTCACTTCTTACGAAAGCTGAAAAGAAGAAGAAGGATGAGCGAAAGAAAAGAAGTGAGAAGAGAAGGAGAAGACTAAAGAAGACAGAAGAAGATCGTCTTCTTCTCTCCCTCTTCAAGCTTGGATAGGTATTAGGTAAACTCAAACCTTTAATGTGGGATTATGGCAGCGAGCGTTTTATAGCTTGGAATTGAGTCCAAGGAACCTTTGGAGCTAGGGGGAGAAGGTATCGAGCTCGAAATTGAAGCTGCACGCGGATTTCATCGAGTTCGAGATCTAGGGGCTCAGTAAATGGGAGTTGGGCAAATCTTACGGGTTTTGATTCTAATTTGATTGGTCGCCCCAACCAATATTGCTAGAGCTCTGAACGCTCTGTCCGCGAAGACTGGTTCGTCGATCGTCGAGTGGGTGCGAGTTAGTCGCAATAAAGACGTTCGTAGCTTCGTTTTCTCTTAAGGCCAACGACGGCGGTTCGAAAAAGTCGCGATCGCAAATCAAAGAGTCGCGGCATTCACCACGAGTGTGGTGGCGGTGCAAATCCCGAAGCAGTCGGCTATCTTATGTCTGAATGACTAATTCGATCATTTACATCATTGCGAGATCAGCTTATAGGGTCGTGAAATGTGATTGTGGCTATCTTGAATGTAGAATGTTTTAGGTGTGGATACATGAACGAAACCTAGTATGCATGGTTGAATACTATGAAGATAGTTCGCCCTATAGTATGAATGAATTATGTTTATGTGAATATGAACTAGGTGCTATTTGGAAACTAGTGTATCAAGAATTGTCAAGGAACGATGGCATTAGTTAACCTAAACACTTGAACGATGTGCTTAAGTATGTTGCAAGCAGTGGCATGATGAACCCTGTATAGTGGTACTATGTTGCTTCTGCACCCGGTTGGATAGTTGGTTTCAGTTCATGAGAACTGGATCGAGAGCTCACTTAGCTGATGCCACCTGTGGAGTAGCTCCTCAACAGGTAGTGCATTTCCGGAGTTTGGCAACGGCGAGGGAGGCCAGTGTATTGCCCTTGACCAATGTGAGTGTCCGCAGGCGTTCTCGGGGGGGTGGGGAATAGCTAGCCACCTCCCTGCGATTGAGACTTAGGACTGTCGGAGATTGTTGAGCTGAACTTGCTGTTTTCACGATGAGATTGTGGTCATCAGTCTGAATGACCTGCTTGAATTTGACATAGGTAGATGTGATAGAAGCCTTGGCTTATTATTAGTTCCACGCATGCATTACTGAGAATTGAATGGCATTGAGAGATTATTAGCTGCCTCATTATGTTACTGCTTTCAGTTTTTTTATCTAATCTCATCTGACATATCTATCTGTGCCTGTCCAAGACTAGTGGGGAGATCGGCGGAGTCGGCTTGGCGACCGACAGCCACTGGAACTATTCGTAGTTCTACTCCACCACATTGTAGGTCCGGAGCTCGAAGCGTCCCGGTGAGAGCTGATCGCGACACAAACAGGGCAGGGAATGGGCGTAGCGCCCTGAGTGGTTCATGTATCTAGGTAGACTCTCTCCTTTGTACATTAGCCCTTGCTGTACTGTTGAGCGTAGATGATGTTTATTGGTGAGCGTTGATGGATTATGTATACTATTGTTATGTTTTTGCAAGAATACAAGTTGTAATAATTGATAAAGTTAAATGGTGCAATTAGATAAGTAGCATCTCTCTCTTTTCACTTGTATGTTTACATTAGTTGCTGCTCTTGTTGATTGTGGCACTGTTGTGCTCTCGGCTATCATTGTTGATCATTGTATGTAAACGAAGTGTTTGTTTTCTAGGAACTTTGTACATGATCTCGTCGCTTGAGCTTGGGCGCGACAGAGGGAGACTCTGTGACGTTCGGCGTCAGTTCGCCTGCGCTCGATCTCGCCAGACCAACATTGGTATCGTGCTTGGGGCGGGGGGTGAACACGAACCTTTCGATTAAAGAATTAGTAGCCTTTGTCAACCTATCTCTCTTTGTTCTAAATCTTTGTTAAGTGAGGCCAATTTTGAAATTTTCTTGTTCCTAATCATGTAGACTTCGTCGCAAGTCCTTTTGTTATGTTTAGCCACCTTCTTTGATTCGACAACCAATTGTTGATATGCTGCGACCATGTCATCTTCGTCCGATTCTTCATCTGATGAGTTCTCCGAAGATGACTTCTCATGTATAGATGACATAGAGATAGAATCTGCAGATGCTAAACACATGAAAGTTGAATCCTGTGCAATCAGTGCCGTGGCATTTACATCCTCTTCACTTGAAGTGGAATCGTCAGACGAGGAGTCGTCCCAAGTAATAGCTTGCATCGCTTTCTTCTTCAACGACTTTTTATTAGGACAGTCCGATGCAATATTGCCAAAGCCCCTACATTTGTAGCATTGAATTTGACCTTCACTGCTTTTCTTCTCTTTTGTAGAGTCCTTTTGAAAGTTATCCATTTTTCTGAATTTTGATGAGGAAGAAGAAGACAGTCCCCCTTTAAATTTGCTTGTCTTGGAGGAAGTAGACTTGGAAGGAAACTTCTTTCTAAAATTCCGACGGAACTTCTTTGTTAGAAGTGCTAGTTGCTTTTCAAAGTCCTCCAAGGTTTGCTCCGACTCCGAGTCTAATGAAGTTGAAGTGACATCTCCTTTTGTTGATTTTAGAGCCATCCCTGAAGCTTTGAAAGAAGACTTGGAAGAAGACGAATTAGAAGGAAAAGTCATCTCATAAGTTTGAAGAGCACCTACTAATTCTTCTATCTTAAGTTCATCAGGATGTTTAACCGTTTCAATAGCTGCAACCTTAGGACGAAATCTTTCGGGAAGGGTCCTCAAAATTTATCGAACAATTTTGGAATCGGGAATTTTCTCGCCCAAGTTAGCACACGTGTTTACAATGTCTTGCAAGCGAGTATAATACTCGGTAAAAAATTTATGTTCTTCCATACGGATAGAATCAAATCTACTAGTAAGCATTTGCAATTTTTGAATCTTTACCAAGCTAGTACCCTCTTGTGTAACTCGTAAAGTGTCCCAAATTTCCTTAGCGGTTTCACACGCCGAGACACGAGAAAATTCAGTTTGATTTAAAGCGTTAAATAAAGCATTGATACCCTTTCCATTGAACGAAGATAATTCGTTTTTCTCTTTCGTCCACTTATTTCTAGGTTTCGGACCGGTAACATTCTCGACTACTTCGGTAGGATGTTTTCGCCCGAATTCAATGGCTTGCCATACCCGCTCATCGATGGCAATAAGAAACGCCCTCATACGGACTTTCCAATAAGCATAATTAGTGCCATCGAAGAGAGGGGATCGATTAATGTTACTGCCCTCGGCCATGAATTACAACCTATACCCGCTCTGATACCACTTGAATGATATGGATCCCAAGGATCTAAAAGGTAAGTAACACCTAGAGGGGGGTGAATAGGTGTAGGCAAACTCGAAAATCTCGATGCAAATAAAGCAAAGTAGCGAAAAATAAAAATAGCACACCGAGAATTTAACGTGGGAAAACTCCAAACGGAGTGAAAAACCCACGGGACCGATCACACGAAGAAAATCCACTAAGAAAACTTGAGTACAAGTGATTTTGACAAAAATACACGACTTAATTTACCGAATTCCCGTTGATGGTGATCTTCGCCGGTCCTCGATCGATAGGAATCCTCCAACCGATCCTGCTGCAACTCCTTGCAACGTCAACGCCGCAACTCCTCGAAGCGTCCACCGAATCCTCGGCTTCACGCGGGATCCACGCGCCAAACCTCCTTCCGGAGCTTGTAGAATCGAAGATTTGTGGTGATTTAATCTTTGAATCCCATAAGCTATGAGGGTTTGTCTTCTAATCAAACATCGACTTGATTCTCGAATAAGATCTCAAGTAAAATCGAAGAACCAAGCCGATTGTTGATTTTTCGAAACTTGTTATGTGAATAGAAGCATTGAAATGGAAAAAATAAGTTTCTAGGGTTTAGAATCAGTAAATATTCAAAGCCTTAGGTTTTTATATGACCCTCATAGCTTATTTATATGTTTAGAAGACTTGAAGTGACCTAGGATTGCAAAAAGTCTTTTAAAAACCTGTGTCGTCCTCAGAGACGGTCCTTTGAGAGACCGTCTGTGAGAGACCGATCTCTCAAGTGAGGAACCGGTCCTCGCCGCGTGTTCAAAAACACACAACGTTCGGGCACCCGGTCTCTTCAAGCTTGAGACCGGTCCCTCGCTGCGTGACAGAATTACCAAGGTTCGGGAACCGGTCTCTCATCTTAGGGGACCGGTTGCATCAGAACTCACGCAGTGAGGACCTTAGGGGAATCGGTCTCTCCAACTCAGGGACCGGTCCAAGAACACAGAAAAGTTCAGTAAAATAGTTTTAAAGCAATCTAAGCCTTCTGAACTTATTCTAATTAAGTATCTTCACCACAAATGATCTTTTCTTCATACCTTAGGTGCCGAATTATACGAATGAATCTTTGTTCTTCAATTTGGATCTTTTCTTCAAAACTTCCGCGATCAACTCTTCAAGACTCCAATCTACTTTACGAAATTTGCCAACCTATAAAATCCTCAACAACGTGTTTGTCCCCCCGAACTACCGCCACCTTGGCGTTTCTTGCCCTTATCCTTGGACTCGGCCAAAAGCCCACGCTTCTCCCGAACGTGGGCGTCTCCATGCTCCGCCCATAGCGCTCAATCGAATACTTCCGCAAAGGTTGTGAGCTTGAGAATCTGCACGGCCTTGTAAATCCCCGGCCGAAGTCCTCGTAAGAACCACTCGGCCCGGTCCCGGTCATCCTTTGCAAGATCCGGGACACAGTCTATGATATGGGAGAATTCTTGTTCATACTCCGCCACTAAGCGGTCCCCTTGCTCTAGCTTGTGGAACTTCTCCTTGAGCTTCCGCTTCAATGTATCGGGGAAATAGTTGGCGAACATCTCCCGCTTGAATTCCTCCCACAACATTGGCGGAAGGCCGGGAAGCCGATCCCGTTTGACGTGCTTCCACCAAACCTTCGCGGCCTTTTCCAAACAATGGGTGGCGAGGTACACCTTGTCCCTCTCCAAGGTACGCAAATCATCGAAGAGGGTTTCCATCTGTTAAGGATTTTATAGGTTGGCGAATTTCGTAAAGTAGATTGGAGTCTTGAAGAGTTGATCGCGGAAGTTTTGAAAAAAAGATCCAAATTGAAGAACAAAGATTCATTCATATAATTCGGCACCTAAGGTATGAAGAAAAGATCATTTGTGGTGAAGATACTAAATTAGAATAAGTTCAGAAGGCTTAGATTGCTTTAAAACTATTTTACTGAACTTTTCTGTGTTCTGAGACCGGTCCTTGAGTTGGAGAGACCGGTTCCCCTAAGGTCCTCACTGCGTGTGTAACACACTGGATCTTTGCAAATTGCGAGATTCGAGTGTTTGGATGTGTTTCAAGCTTTTCCACACTTGGTGAAGGGTCGTAGAATGTTTTCCGACCTAAAAATGTTCGAAAACTGGAATTTTGGATAAGTCCTGAGAGTTTTTACTCTCGGGGACCGGTCCCTGGAAGGAGAGACCGGTCCCCCAGTGAGCAGTGCTGCGGCAGCCCTGAGGCAACCGGTCCCTGGCGGGCGAGACCGGTCCCCGAGCGCGTCTACGCAGTGAGAGACCGGTCCCGCACAGGGAGAGACCGGTTCCCGAACGATGTTTTTTCGGGTTCGCAGCGAGAGACCGGTCCCTGCTGAGGAGAGACCGTTCCCTCTGGGCGAAAACTGCCCAGACCGGGCTGATCCAATATTGGATTTTTGAGGGGTCTCTTGGGATTTTGTTACATTAGAGGGTCTATATGACCCCTCCACCCTCTCTTCTCCCCATTTCTCTTCTCTCAACCCTCTCTACACCCTTGATAGAGAAGAAGAGTTAGAAGGAGAAGGAGAGGAAGGAGGGAAGGAGAAGGAGTTTGGGGCTTCTAGTGGGCTTGGAGCATCTTCCTCACCCTTTCATCTCCCTTGGTGCTTGAAGGCTTGGTCTTGGAGCTTGCATAGGAGGAGAGATTGGGTGTCATTTCCCTCTCTAAAGATCTTGTTTATGCTAAGTTTTTTGAATGAACCCTAGAATTGATACTTCAGGGCTTATATTTGCGGGCATTTTTTGCATCTAGGGCTTTTGGCAGCCAAATTAGTTGCCGATTTAAGAACCTTCCTTTGGCTTGGATTGGAAGGGTTCTAGCTCTACTTTGGAGCTTTGAAGGAGATTTCTTCTCTGAAGTGAGTTTTTGAACTTTTTGCTTCTAGGTTAATGTTTGATCTTGGGTGGGACGGTTTGATCGTAAATGCTCTGCGTATCTCTAGTCGCGATTATTTTCAGTGGTATCTAGAGGCTCGTGAACCACTCCGTTCGAGCGAATCGAAGAGAGGCTACCGCGATCGGTCGCTGGGTTGACCCTAGCCTATGATATGAGAAATGCTCATATGTTTGGCAAATATAGTGTTTCGAAAAATAGAAATTCATTGCCATGTTCTGTTAAATGTATTTAACTATCGAATTTTAGAAATGCCTTAACAGCGCATAATTAAGGTATAGGAATTTTAGACAGCCCTATGATGGTAGAGTGCTATGCATTGTCGGACCTTAGCATTCCATAGTTAGGGATTGCGTAGATCATGTTCCTATTTGTGGAAATGAACCTTGGCTTTGCATGCGTATTAACCCTATTGCCAATCCTGTGAACATTAGGAATTCTTAGAGGCCTAGAGAAGCGCTTGATGAAACTTGACCTATTTGAGATTGGGCCAAGTCATGCAAGAGGCATGGGTGCCGGGCTAAAGTGAACCCTATGTTAATTGGAATAGGGGCACATGTAATTGGGGGCATGCACTTAAGTGCGTTGATGTTAGTGTCATAAAGAGGACTAAGCCGAGGTTGTGCGTTGGAGCCGTCAACTTTAGAGATGGTGATAGATCTTGGGGATGGTAGTGGCCTTGCCCAATTGATCGCAGAGGCACGAGAGTAGAGTACTTGAGACTTTGCCAATCTTGACCTCGCTCTCCTTGTTGTCGCTATGGCACATTCGCTATCGTGAGGAGTCGTTCCTAGCAGCGCCCGGCACTCCGGCGTATAAGGCCTCATCCGCGCTCATGTTTCGCTCCTACGTGCCGTATTGGAAGCCTAGGGTCGAGTGGCGACAGACACATTCCAGAAGTAGGGGATTGTTGGGCTTACCACACGCACTCTAGGCAGGCACAGTAGACTACCTTGGGTAGGTGCCTCTAATTGGAATTGGAATCGACACCGCGGTTCCTCCGAGACAATGACACAATCAGTACCAGCAGGTTGATGGTAGTTGGATACATTTACATGCATTAGCCTAAGGGTTGAACATGTTAGGATATACTTGGTACCAGTTACCTATTTCACCAACAGTATACTTGGTTGTATGATAGAGATAGTACATCAGGTATGAATAACGGGTATGAAACAGTAAAACTATTGTCCATTGGTTACTATTTCCTTTAAGATAAATTTAGTATGTACACATTTTAGACATCGTGTTATAGAGGGGATAATAAGTAGGTAGCCAAGCATTTTAAATTAATGCTACTCACTATTCAAGTATGTGTTTACTTACAAATAGTACTTTTTAAATTGACTCAAAGTTGATTACGGTGTACTGTGCTTTAATCTTTGAGGCGAGATGGAGATGACATTGAGCTGGAAGGGTCAAAGTAATTGCCAACTGGAGACTATAAATATAATAAAGTCTCACGACCGCCTCTTCCTATGGCTCCAGATTCTTTCTCACTCCGGACACAGTACCGAAGGCTACGCGGACCGGCGGGAAGGGACACGGTTGACTCATCGATGAATCAAGCGTTCTACAGGGGAGGGCAGAACATCTCTAAGAGTGGTCCACCTCTCGATACTGTAACACTTATTATTATTGGACCTCGGGTGCAGAGTATTTACACAGCTGATAAC
>NW_017890586.1:0-6878 GCF_001540865.1 Ananas comosus
ATGTCGAAGAAGAGCGCGTCTTCGACATCGTGTTAGGAGTTCACGAGGAGTACGAGTCGTAGTGAGGCCCTCATTTAGTCCTATAGCAGCTACTTCTGATGGTGTTTGGATAGGTTCTTGCCGAACTTGTGAGACAAGTAGTTTAGGTACTTACGCCGTCCCCGTAAGCAGTTAGGTTTTCCATAGTGGCACTTGAGTATTACGGGCATGGCTCAGGCTTTTCGGCAGAACCCTTGTAGGAGCCGGGAGTGGGAGTCGACCACCATTGGACTGACCTGCCAAGTTAAAGAAGTGCGAGTTCTGGCTACGGGAGGTTGCTTTCTTGGGCCACGTGATATCAGCAGAGGGAGTAGCTGTTGACCCGAAGAAGATTGATGCTATTCGGGATTGGTCCAGACCGACGACGGTGACTGAGGTGAGGAGCTTCCTTGGACTGGCAGGATATTACCGTCGGTTTGTGGAAGGCTTTGTGAAGCTTTCCACACCCCTCACACGCTTGACGCGGAAGGGAATTCGTTTTGTCTGGAGCGACGACTGTTAGAGGAGCTTTGATGAGTTGAGACTGAGGTTGACGTCGGCTCCTATCCTTGCCCTTCCGGTGATAGGGGATGGATTCGTGATCTACAGTGATGCATCGCACAGTGGACTTGGTTGCGTGCTGATGCAGCATGGTAGGATGATTGCTTATGCTTCACGGCAGTTAAAGGATTATGAGAAGAATTACCCTACGCATGACTTGGAGCTTGCCGCGATAGTCTTTGCTTTGAAGTTGTGGCGGCATTACTTATACGGCGAGCACTGCGAGATTTTTACTGATTATAAAAGTCTCAAGTATCTGTTCACCCAAAAGGAGTTGAATTTGAGGCAGCGCCGGTGGTTGGAGTTGCTGAAGGACTATGACATCAGTATCCAGTATCATCCCGGCAAGGCGAATGTGGTGGCAGATGCGTTGAGCAGGAAGGCAGTGCAGAGCTTAAGTATGTTGATCACTCGGCAGAGACCGTTACTCGAGGAGCTGAGACGGCTGGGACTCAAGGTAGTTTCCCCTGGATTTACTGCGAGATTGACGTCTATGATCTTACAGCCCACTCTATTGGATAGGATTCGAGAGAAATAGAGTGGAGATCCACACTTGTCGAGGATTCGAGAGCAGCTTGAGAGGGGACAGGCCGAGGGCTTTGTTGTTGACAGTTCGGGAGTACTGCGGTATCGGGACCGACTTTGTGTACCTATGGATTCAAAGATCCGAGAGGACATCTTGAGAGAGGCTCACTGTTCACCTTACACGGTTCACCCCGGTGGAACCAAAATGTATAAGGATTTAAAGGCTCAGTTTTGGTGGAATGGAATGAAGAGGGATATTGGTAGATTTGTGGCTCAGTGTCTCACTTGTCAACAGGTAAAGGCCAAGCATCAGGTACCTGCTGGCAAGCTTCAGAGTCTACCAGTGCCCGAGTGGAAATGGGAGCAAATCACGATGGACTTTGTCGTCGGATTGCCTAGAGCACAAGGTGGTTTTGATGCGATTTGGGTGATAGTGGACAGACTGACCAAGTCTGCTCACTTCCTACCAGTGCAGACCACTTGGTCCAGAGAGAGACTCGCTCAGTTGTATTTGGATGAGATAGTGAGATTGCATGGAGTGCCCACTTCGATAGTATCCGACCGGGACCCGAGGTTCGTATCGCACTTTTGGAGGAGTCTTCAGACGGCCTTCGGCACTCAGTTGCAGTTCAGCACAGCATTTCACCCACAGACAGATGGTCAGTCAGAGCGGACCATTCATACTCTAGAGGACATGCTGAGGGCATGTGTCTTGGACTTTGGAGGAGGGTGGTATCGGCATCTGAGACTGGTTTAGTTTGCGTACAACAACAGTTATCAAGCGAGCATCCAGATGGCTCCGTTTGAGGCGTTGTATGGACGCAGATGTCGATCCCCTTTGTTTTGGAGTGATGTGGGTGAGAGGAGGACGCTTGGGCCTGAGATTCTGATTGAGGTTGAGGAAAAGGTAAAAGAGGCGCGACGGCACATATTAGCAGCCCAAGTCGACAGAGGAGCTATGCTGATACCCGGAGACGAGACTTGGAGTTCCAGGTAGGAGATCATGTTTTTCTTAAAGTCTCGCCGTCCAGAGGGATTCGCCGATTTGGAGTACGTGGAAAGCTCAGTCCACGTTTTGTAGGCCCTTTCGAGGTAATGGAGCGAATCGGGCCAGTTGCTTACAGGGTTGCTTTACCACCACGGCTAGCCGGCATTCATGATGTGTTCCACGTCTCGGCTTTGAGGAAATATGTGTTCGACCCCTCCCACGTGATTGACTTCACTCCGCTTGAGATTGGCGAGGACCTGAGTTACGAGGAGCGACCGGTGCGGATTCTGGCTCGTGAGTCGAGGGAATTGCGCAACCGGGTCATACCCTTTGTAAAGGTGCAGTGGAGTAATCACGAGGAGCGGGAAGCGACTTGGGAGCCGGAGATGGTGATGAGGGAGTCCTACCCCTACCTATTTGAGGCTCTGGATTGAGGTATGTGTTCAGTTTCGCGGACGAAACTTTTTGTAGTAGGGGAGGATGTAGTGTTCTTGACCTTTGGATAGGATTGGCTTCAGTATTAGTGACTGGTCGACATCTCTGGAGAGTGTCGGACTGAATCGGAGTCAATTCAGCACGAATTAGATGCAGAATTGGACTCGGCGCACTCAAATAGGCAAAACTGGAGTTTTGCCAGATTCGGGCGCCCAGAACATTTTTAGGGTCGCCCAGAACTGAGTGTTGAATTTAACTGAAACTGGAAGCCAATTCGGATCCCATGTTCCGGGCGCCCAGATGTGGGTCCGGAAATTCGACATCGTGAATATCGCTTGCTTCGACGCGTGGCAGGCGGTAGGTGAGTTCCGCCGGAGCCATTTACGGGCGCAGCACACCGCGAGCGGAGAGTCCGAGGAGCCCGTTTTGTGCAGGCCGGATGTTCTGGTCGCCCAGAACATAGTTCCGGGCGCCTAGAAATGCCCGTTTCTGCAGGGACACTGGATAGCAGCTTGAGTTCCTGAGGCTTTCTGGATCATTTTAACTCTCTATAAATAGATGGAATACGCCCCTTTGCTGCTCTTTTCCTCCCTTCTTCACAGAGAAGTCCCTTTTAGCATCTCTACCCTCGGATTTGCCTCAAATTACATCAAACTTCCATTGATCCAGCTTGAGAGAGTGCTGATTCTGCAGTTCTTCAGCGGCGACCTCCAGTGTTTTGGCTCGTGCGCGACGTAGGAAGGTTGGATTTCGACGAAACTTGGTTTTCTGGATTCTAGACTTCTAGAGGAATCCACGAAGCCCTGAATTGCAGATTTCGGTTGAGGTTAGCTTGGTCGAATTGAGGTTTTTCTGGATTGTTGTTGGCTTTGAGCTGAAAATGGGATTTTTGAGTTTTTCTTGATGCTAACTTTGTTGGCAGTGGGATTTTGGACCTGAGTTTGATCACCCTTCAGTAGTTGCTGGATTTGGATCTGTCCTTATCCGAATTGGAGATCATTAGGTGAGTTTTGACATTGGAATTGGATAAATCCTAAGCTTAAATGTTGAAATTGGAATTTTTAGTGGATTTTAGTGGAATTGATGTTTAGACCCTGATTGTGGACCTTTGCTGGCTGATAGCAGGTGTGCCTGGTTCCGACAGAGTGTTCCGTAGCTGAGTGACCATCTTGCTGCCAGGAATTGCATTAGAGGTGGGTGTATCATCGGTTTCGCTCCTAAGTGCATGTTTAGTCGACGTGTATAGTTCGATTTTGTATATCATGCTTTAATTCATCAATTAGCATTTTGGACGTAATATGAATATAAAAGCATGCTGAAATGAATGTTTATATTATACATGTTGGACTTGAATTTTGACTTAGGAGAAAACCTGCGTTTTGACCCATCATATGCTTCAACTACCAGATTTAGCTCTAGGAGCCGTGTTTCGATTGTATCGTTGCCGTATCAGTGCGATGGATACCTGGGGTAGTTTAGAAGGCATTTACGCTCGTGCTGGGATGCCGAGCTTATTTTTCAGCAGAGTATAGGCTGTTTCGGGTCNAACATTTTTACAAAAAAATTATTAATTAAATAAATAATGTAAAAGCATGAACTTTATTTTTTTATTATATTATTACATTAAAATAACATAGAAAATTTACTAAATCTAACAGTAATTTTTTAATTTTTTAGTAAATAAAATTAACATAGCTATTAAATTTGGTGCAATCCTTGATTTAGTCAAATAAAAGTTTAAAAAATTATTAAATAAAATTTTTAGAGTAGAGAAATACATTACAAAATACTCTACAAGCAAGAGGGTCTTAATATATTTTCACCCATAAAAAAAAGTATACCGATTAGAGGAAGAGAGAGAGAGAGAGAGACAGTTATATTGGCACCATACTATTAAGTGAATATTAAAAATTAGGGGTGCCAAAGCTACCCATGCCCACAAAAAAAAAAAAGAACACTGAAGGACCATTAAGCAAATATTGAGAAGTTGAGGGGGGCCATGGCCATCTTGGGCCTCCACATAGCTCCGTCCCTGGCGAAGTGATTGGTTGTTGGTACCCGATGTCTCAAGTTCAAATTCTAATTGATTCACATTTCCAGTTAAGTTTATTTCTAAATAAAATAAATGAAGCGGGCAACATGTTAACTATCTTTCAAAAAAAAAATAAAACTATCTTCTATACATATTATATATTATTTCTCATGAAGTTTGCCACGTGGCAATTCCTCTTTTATCCCCCCCTTCTCACTCTCTGATGCTGCGCATTTCCACTTCATCTCTACCCGATGCTTTGTCTTCCCATCTGCTCACTTTCTAATTAATATATTCACATGATCCATTTTTATCTAAACAAATCATTTTTTTTAAAAAAATATCTATTTGCTGTTGTAATTTTTATTATTGATATATATAATTTATTTGCTGTTGTAATTTTTACTACATTTGTATATATATCTATTTTATATTTTCTATTTGTATCTATTTATGTTTCATTACAAGTCAAAAAATTTTAAAATTTTAATTTTGTCAATCTTTTATCTTTTATAGCATTAGCCCATCGCAATGTAGGGATAACATCACTATATATATATATATATAGAGAGAGAGAGAGAGAGAAAGAGAGAGAGAGAGAGAGAGAGAGAGAGAGAGCTAGGCTACTATACTATATATCTATAGTACCGTGCTCCGGTACTATAGTGTTGGTTTTCGATCTTAAGACATTCAAATCAATGATCCACACCGATAAAACTGATTTAGGGTATTTAAAGTTTCTAGAAATAAAATTTTATATTTTTTCGATATAGTTTACTTTATGATCAAACTATTTTAAAATTGTCAATTTTCAATGGCTATTATGACAAGTTTGGAGTTTAACGGTGTAGAAGAATCTAAATTTCTTCAAATTTTGATAGAAAATACTTTAAACTATATAGATTAAGGTTAACATTCTTGATCTTGAATTTAAAAGTCTATACTCAAATTTTAAAGATTATTCAATTTTCACCGACCATTTTGATATAATTTATTTACTAAGTAAACGATGTCGAAAAAAACTAAAATTTTATTCCTAGGACATTCATATATATATATATATATATATATATATATAGTGTGTGTGTGTGAGGCTACTATACTTCTGGAAGCAAGGAGCCTTCCATGCTTCCATATCGTTTTCGATGTTGCGACTTTCGAATCGAAGCACGGAGCCTTTCAGATCATTTTGAGCCCCTTCGTTCACTAAGCAAATAATATCAAAAAATCGTATAATCTATTTCTAGGTACTTCAAATACTCTAGATCAAGTTTAACGGAGCCGATTGACGATTCGAAAGTCGCAACATGGAAAACGACCTGGAAGCACGGAAGGCTCCGTGCTTCAAGAAGTATAATAGCCTCACTATATATATATATATATATATATATATATATAACTAGGCTACTACGCTATTAATAGCACCAAATCATTGGTGCTATCATCAAGTTTTTGGCCATTGAATTAAGAGATGTGCGGTTAGGATAATGTGGGACCCCTAAGGTTGAGTGGGTGGTTGGTTGAATAGTATGATCTAACAACGGGAGAAAATGATCAAAAGGGTAGATCTAACGGCGAAAACCTTGGTAGCACTAAGTGTTTCATGTTATTAATTAATAGCATAGTAGCCGGACTATATATATATATATATATATATATATATATATATAGTAGGTCTTGTGTGCTATTAGGAGCACGGAGGCCTCCGTGCTCTTAAGTCGTTTTCGATGATGGAGCTTCTGAATCGACGATCGGCTCCATTAGACTTGATCTAGCATATTTGAAGTATCTAGAAAATAAATTTTGTGACTTTTCGATATCATTTACCTAACGATCGAAAGGGGTCAAAATCAACAATTCTTAATAGTTGATATATATTGTTTGCAATTTTAACGGTGTAGAAGTATTCAAATTAGATAAAATTTTGATAGAATATATATACTATATATATATATAATATATAATATAATATATATACTAATAAATATAGAGCAGGCCTGCTAGTGCCTCAGGAGCAACGGAGGCCTCCGTGCTCGCTTGAGCCGTTTTCGAGATGGAATTTTCGAATCGACGATCGGCTCCGTTAGACTTGATCTAGCACATTGAAGTTTCTAGAAATAATTGCGATTTTCAATATCATTTACCTAGATCGAAAGGATTCAAAATCCATATTTTTAATGGGTTGATACTGTCGTTTTAAAGTTTAACGGTGATGAATATTCAAATCAGATGAAATTTTGAATGAAAAAAAAGTTTTATACTAATCTACAACAAGATCTATATTTCTAGATCGACAAATTTTAGTACTATAACAGCAAA
>NW_017890586.1:6948-36985 GCF_001540865.1 Ananas comosus
CCCGCGCTGTTACTATGAGGATCTTAAACCTTAAACCTTATGAGTATATATATATATATATATATATATATATATATATATATCTCTCTCTCTCTCTCTCTCTCTCGTCCCGACGACACGAGAGTCCTCGTGCCTCCGGAGGCACGAGGACTCGGCAAAAGCTACTACCTCAAAAACTTAACTGCTAGCCAAGGCAATTTGAACTAGATCGCATAAATTTAAAAGATCTTTTATTAAAAACGGATTACTCGTTTTTCCGGACATGCCGACAAATCTGCCATATACGAAGAAATTTTTCCTGTATACGAAACGATAGTTATACCTGTAAACATACAATACTACAACTAGTAGTATAGAGCTACTAAAGAGGAAAGCATATATAAATAATATCGGTTCAGTACATACATAGTATCCTGGTACATAAACACTCGCTCCAGTGAGGAATAACATAAGTATGTAAAGAATCAAAAACTACAACTACCTATAGCTAGTGAAAAGTCTCTAAGTCAGCAGCAACTGGGAAGGGGTCTAACTCACGATTCCCTTTCCACGATCCAGATCAGTAGCAGCAGCAGCCAAAGAAGAAGGCTCTGCAAAAGATCCATAACTGGGCGTGAGAATTACTGCAAAAAGAAGTAGTGCTCAGTGGGTACCGCTACCGACCTCAACGGCTCACCCACTAAGTCTACAGATGATATGCTCAATGATAGTAAAGGAACTGAAAACAATCTACAGCTACATGCCACTATACTATCATAATCCAACACTACAATCTGTAGAATAATGCAATCTCTGACCCAAACTCATTAGGGACTGTGAATACACCCGTCCTGCCTGTCGAAGTGACACTAACCGCCACCAAACTAGGTCGTCGGTCGAGAGCAAGTCCAACCAGGACAAAACGACACCAACGCAAACACACAAAACCAGACTCCGGAGTGGCACTCGTGGGCGCTACCCAACCGAGTATGCAAGTGTATCTTTGTCAAGCTCAATCAGACTCTCACAGGTTATAATCAAGTAAACATGATCTAACAGGTCTGACAACCCAAACTCACGTGGCCCCGACACAATCTGATGCAAAAACAGCAATCTGGGTCCACCGTCAACCTCAACGGCACCCGACAGTCCAGAACAGCCTAAACATTACTGTAAAAATAAGCTCGGCATCTCAGTATGAGTGTAAATATATTCTACACTATTCTGGGTATTCACCGCTCACAAACAGCGGCGATACAAACAAACTACGGCTCCTAGAGCTAAATTTGGTAGTTTTAACAAATGATGGTGTAGAATCGCTAATTTTCTCATAAGTCAATTTCAAGTCCAATATGTATAACTTAACAAATATTCTAAGCTCCAATTCAGATTTAGGAACACAATAAATCAACAAATCGAGTAATGAAACATGATATACAAAAATCCACTAATACATGCTAGCAAAAGAACTTAGGAGGAAATCCGCGAAAATCCGATAAACATCACTTTAAACCACCTCACGCTCGAGCTCGACCACAGCAAGAAATTCGATAAAGAACCCTGTCGAAACCAGCCTCCAACCAGCAACAAATCTCTCTACGGATCAAAACACAAAAATCCCAATATTTCCATCAATACTCAACATTTCAGCTTTTAAGCTTAATTCATCAAAACCTTAATGTCAAACTCACCTTCTAATCTTCAATTCAGGTGAGAAAAGGTCCCAAAACTAGTGAACTAAGATGGAGTATCACCCTCCGATCCACAATCTAACTTCCTCCAAAGATCTAACACAAAAGCACCTAAAATCCATCAATATACCAAAAATTCAGCACTTAAACTTGATTTCCTTCAATTTCAATGTCAACTTACCTTCTAAAGCTCAAATCAAATGGAGGAAGGTTCTAAAACTAGTGGAGAAAGATAGAACATTAATCTCAAGTCGCAATTCCAGCTCCCTCCAAGAATTGGTCCATGAAAACCAAAGGAAACTCAATTTCAGGTCTAAAACACTGGCGGCTTAGAAAAATACGAAATTGACCATACAAATCTCAATCAATTTCTGTCAAATTTGCTCCACGAAATCTCCAAGAAGTCCACTAACCACCAAACTAAGTTTCGCAGCAATCCGATCCTCCTACATCGCACACGAGGCAAAACGCCGAAGGTCGCTGCTAGAATTCTGCTGAAACTGCAGTCCTCAAGCTTCAAATTGTGGAATTTGGAGAGTTTGAAAGGCTAAAATGCAAAATCCGAGCTTCACTGTGAAGAAGGAGTGAAAAAGCTTCTCAGGGGGTCGAACTCCAGCTTTTATAGAAAGATAGAATGGTCAAATAAGCCCCAGGAACAGAAACACAAACCTACTGTTCATACAGAATCGAGCACTTTCGGGCGCCCGAAATCATATTCTGGGCGTCCGAAACCTCCAAGCTACACAAACGTTCCTCTTCGGTTCCTCCGCTTGCGGTCTACTACGCCCATATCCTGGTCCGGCGGACCTCACCTACCACCAACCACGTGTCAGCACAATCGATAATCACGAAGTAAACTCGGACCCTCTTCTGGGCGCCCGAAACTAGGATCCGAATTGACTTCCAGTTCAGCTCAAACCAACACTCAAGTTCTGGGCGCTCGAAACTGGCAAAACTCCAGTTTTGCTCCTTTGAGGGTGTCAAGTCCATTTCTGCATCCATTTCGTGTAGAAACGACTCCGACTCAGTCTGACACTCTCCAGATGTGTCGACCAGTCACTAGTACTGTAGCCAATACTATCCAAACCTCCGGAACACTATAATCATAAATATTTAGAAATAAAATTATATCATATTTTTTTAGCATCACAACTTTGGAAGCAAATAATTTCAAAATAGGTACAAAATGAATGGAGGACACGGAACAACCTTAAAAAATTTGAAGCTAGAACTGTTTATCGTTTATCTGAAGTTTAATAACGCAACTAAGCATGCATATATATATATATATATATATATATATATGGAGTTGAGCTAGAATACTCTCAATAGTAAACGGGGCGTTTTACTATCGAGTTGTTTTCGATGATAGAGCTTCCAAATTGACGATCGGCTCCGTTAAATATGATCTAAACCATTTAAACTACCTAGAAATCAAATTTCACGCACTTTCGATATTATTTTTTTATCCATCTAGTGAACAGAAAATGAATGGTTGAAAATGAATATTCTTTAAAAAATGATGATAGGAGTCTTGTAATCAAGATCAAGAGTATAGATCTTGTTTTAAATAGTTTAAAGAATTTTCTAACAAAAATTCAATTGATTTGGATATCTTTACACCGTTAAACAAGAAAACGTCTCTTATCCACCATTAAAATTACAAATTTTGAAACCCTTTGATCATTAGGCAAATGATGTCGAAAAGATTTGAAATTTGATTTCTAAACACTTCAAGTGGTATAGATCATGTTCAACGGAGCCGATTGTCAATTTGGAAGCTCTATCATCGAAAACAACTCGATAGTAAAACGCCTCGTTTACTATCGAGAGTATTCTAGCTCAACTCTATATATATATATATATATATATATATATATATATATATATATATATTGCAAAAACAATTATCTAGTTAGGTTATTTTGTCTTAATCTATTTATTCATTGTTTCTCCATGCTTTTCCAGAAGCTAGATGAGCCCAAACATATGACAAAGAGTGCTGGTCCATTTTTTTCTCGTGAAATGGTAAAATAACAAGCAAACATCATTCCTAGATGCATTTAAATATCATATGATCCACCTAGTATCTTTTTATCAAATTTGAAGACATTAATGTTATACTTGTATCAATATTCTTACAATTTGCGATATTGGAGGATTAACCAATTATCTAATATAGTCAATAATTAGTGAAATGATCTGCACTTCACTCCCGTTGAAACTGAAAATGAGTACATAAGAAACAAATGTCGAATGGAGATTTTGGCACAGAGTTCAAACTTCAGCAAAAGGTGGTGTCGAAGGGCATTCGTTTTTATTTTGAATAGAAATAGTGGATGATAAGAAGTCAGAAAGAAGTTGAGAAACAGAAAGAGGATGAGATACGGGAGTTACTCCAATAATTATGAAATTAATAAGTGATGTAGAACCATACTCAAAAAGAATTCAGCCGAGTCACATTTTATTTATTTGAGTCAATTTTTATATAGAATAAATTTCTAAAATTAGGAATATGATTTAGATATATTCAAATTATAAAAAAGATGCATAAATAATGAGTATTTTAGATTAGAATTATATTTTGAATATTATAGATATAGTCTATTATATTTTGAATATTATAATTAAATATAGTCTATTTCTTGTAATTTTGGAAGAGAGTTATGATAGAATAAAATTTGAGTTTGTATTTTGACTGCAATGTACGCCAGCAAAACTTTTTTTACTAAAAAACAGTATTTTCTTTTTCCTTCCCCATTTTTCCTTTACTGTTTTTCTTCAATTTTCTCTTAATTTTTAAATAAATTTATAAAATAAAAAATTGTGGAAATCTTCTTGTTATAGCTGTACTAACTTTTCGGATATTTTTTAAACTTTGAATTGATTTAAAATTCATTAAAATCTTTAGAAACTAAAAAACTAAATCTGATAATTAATCTAAAATTTTTAGAAAATTCTAAATTTGGGTTCAAATTGATTTTGGGATTATCACTAGCAAGATAGATTAGAATTTTTCTAATTTGTCTTGCATCACTATGATTTTAAAATTATTGTTTCATAATTTTTAAAATTTTTATTTTAGTTAATTTATTTTAGTTTTGATAGACTTTTAGAATATTATGATATAGAATAAAATTCTAAAAATTAGGGATATAAATTTATAGAAAAACTTCAAAAAACCCCCTGTGGTTTCGCACTTTCTCACTTTAGTACCATGTGGTTTAAAGTNAAAAAAAAATAATAAAATTAATAAAAAAAAGAGAAAAACGAAACCACATGGGGGCAAATTGATACACTTTAAACCACAGGGTACTAAAGTGAAAAAGTGCGAAACCACAGGAGGAATTTTTGAAGTTATCCCTAAATTTATAAATGTATTTAAATTAGATTTAGATACATAGGAAAGATTTCAGAAATCAGAAGAGTTAGTTAGGATTTGGATTAGACTTTGAATTTGATTTATTATTAAGTGGCTTGATATCAATTATAGAAAAAAAAAAAGTTTTGATTAATAAAAAAGTTTATTTAGACCCGCAAGATCTTTTATCACCTTTGTGGTCTTATTTAAATTGCCTTATAATTGAGGGGTCGTATTGCATTTTTACCCTTATAAATCTACAACAATTGCTATTGAAATTAAGTATCTACCTATATACATTTGAAACATAACTGTATGTATTCTACTAAAATACAATTTTTACACTTATAGCCTTAGGTGCCCTATATATTGCGTGTTTTCCCATTTTATGTACATTGCAACTAAAAGTGTCATGTTGACTAGGGGTAGCACAGCTTGCTGTCCGTGAGCCACTTATATTCGACTTGAAATGAGCTCCAGATGAAAACGCTCGTTTAGTAAACGAGCCGAACACGAGCTGAATTTTTTAGTTAGTTTAATAAATGAGCCGAACACGATCTGGGGTTAGCTCGCTCGTGCTCGGCTCAATAACAGCTCGAATACATATATTTTATATTTATACAATTTATATAATCTTATATTTATATATATAAATAATTAATTATATATGTTAATGCAAATTTGTATTATTTGATTTTCAGCCCAATTTAAATATAAAGCTCAACTCAATTATAAAAAAAATCAATTTATATGTAAAGTTTCAACTATGAGATCAAAATCTAATGGGTAAGATCTCATAAATTTATTTTCTATATAATATTTCTAATCCTTTTAACTTATTGTTGGTGAGTCAGCGCGTGTTCGGCTCGTATTCAGCTCATTAATAAACGAGCTAAATTTTTCGGCTTGATACTTTAACGAGCCAACTCGTGTTCACGAGGCGATCCCAGCTCGCTCGTGTTCAGCTCGTTTATTAAACGAGCAGAACACGAGCTAGGGTTAGCTCGCTCGCGTTCAGCTCAATAACAGCTCGAATACATATATTTTATATTTATACAATTTATATAATCTTATATTTATATATATAAATAATTAATTATATATGTTAATGCAAATTTGTATTATTTGATTTTCAGCCCAATTTAAATATAAAGCTCAACTCAATTATAAAAAAAATCAATTTATATGTAAAGTTTCAACTATGAGATCAAAATCTAATGGGTAAGATCTCATAAATTTATTTTCTATATAATATTTCTAATCCTTTTAACTTATTGTTGGTGAGTCAGCGCGTGTTCGGCTCGTATTCAGCTCATTAATAAACGAGCTAAATTTTTCGGCTTGATACTTTAACGAGCCAACTCGTGTTCACGAGGCGATCCCAGCTCGCTCGTGTTCAGCTCGTTGACACCTCTACTTGGTACTATCATGTTCGCCGCCCAAATGAAATCTGCCTAGTGTATGATAGGTGGCCGACGGCCTCTATGGCAACGACGACACTAGCCGTGAGTGCGGCGGGGAGATGGAAAAAAGAAAATAGGAAAAAAATGAGATAAAGAAGGAGAGAAATTTAATGGAAACTTACCTCTCCCGTTATCTTGTCTCGCGATTGCCGGATTCGTTCCTAATCGCCGTTGATCTTTCACATGCATGCGGAGAAGTCGACCACAATCCCTAGCCGTACAACATCCCCATACACATATTTGNCACCTTTTTCGTGTGAGATGGTGAAATAACTCGCAAACATAATGTTTGATGCATTTATATGTCATATGATTTACAATACATTTCCTAAATTTTATAAGATTAGAGATATGTTATATATATTATATTTATTAATATGTGATATTGGAGGATTAACCAATGACCGTAAATTTTATTTTTATCAAGACACTACTGCACAATAATTTTTATCTCTATAAGCTGGGATATTAAGAAAATTTATGAAAAATAATATAAAGATTAACAAAAATAATGTAATTAGTGAAATGTTTAATTTTTTATGTACTAAAATATTTAGTAAAAAAATTGTATAACAAATTATAGTTTTTTACCTGTTATTTAGAATATATAATACTTATTTACCAATTATAACGCTTCACACTTACGTTGTATTGTCTAATGTCAGGACAGGAATGTAGTTAGGATCGTAATGGGGCAAGGATGAGGGTCTTTCCTGTCCTGCGCCTGCAGTATTTAGGCGTCCAAGTTCCAATCCAGATAACGGAAAACACACAAATTTTTTAAAAAATATTTTCAATTAATTTTTCATTGAAAACTTAATTAGATTAAATTTAATTTTAAATCATGTCGTTTTAAATTTCATTTGTTGATTATATTTGATTATTGTTTATTGTAGAATTATATTAAATATAAATATTAAATTACTAAAAATATATATAACAATCAAATATGAGTCCGGCTGAGATACTATCGATAGCACCAAAGATTTAGTGCTATCGAGTTTTCCACCGTTAGATTTAACCCTTTGATTATTTTTATCTATTGTATTATATTATTCAACCAACCACCCACTGAACCCTAGGGATTCCACATCATCCTAACTGCACATTTCTCAATCCAAAAGCTAAAAAACTTATGCTATTGATAGTATTCCAGCCTAGTTCAGGAAATATTATTTAAATAACAAATTTCATAGTAACTTGAGAATTAATTATTTAGTTAAATATTAATAGGCATGAGAGATTTCACGGGCAGTATGTCGATACCCATACTATCCCGACAAATTGTGAAAATTGTTCGATATCCATGATGGTGGGAAGAGAACAGTTATCATCTCTGTTCCAGTATTGACATAGTATTAGCATATGAGATTGACATTCTCACAAATCTATTTGATATTAAATAAGAATATAGTCATTTTATCATGTGACTTTGTAAGTAATGTAATTAATTAAGTAATTAATTGATTGATAACTATTAAAACTTGCGATTTTGAATATATAGACAATTTGAATATCTTGATAGTAGCAAAGCAATATAGGAAAATATGCTACAATCACTTCCTAACATTGTACTTCTATAGAGTTATTTTTTAGGGCAACTGCCAATCATATCGATGGTTTCAACTATTGGAGAATAATATATTTTTTATTTGTAGAGAATAGTGCATAAAATTCACATGGCATTCTGGCTATATCTATTGTAAAGGTGAAATGTATTTAGACCCGTCAATTATAAGTCATTTTGAAATAAATTTCTCAACTTTATTTTTTTTTTTTTATTGACACTTTCTCAATTTTAAAATTTTTTATTTGAGTTATTTAATCAGTCTTAGTTAATCATTTTAAATTTAGTAACTCTACTATCTATTAGCCATTATAAGCTTATGAATCAGTACCGCTTTCCAAAAACCTTTTCTACATGTACTATTGAGAAGTAGTAGAGGAAAGATAGATGAGGAGATATGGGAGTTACTCCAATAATTATGAAATCAACTAAGAAATGCGGAATCATATTCAAAGAGAATTCGGTCCAGTTATTAAGTGATGCGGAACCATATTCAAAGAGAATTCGATCAATTCACCCGTTATTTATTTGAGTGTTTTTTATAAGGGTTGCTTGAGTCATTTAGATTTTTTTTTTCTTATTTTAAGATTTATTCTATTTGTTAATTTATTTTGTCATTTAAAAAAAAAAGAAATTATCAAATGAATTTCTAAAAATTAGAAATATGTTTTAAGCTTTTTTCAAATATTTTCAAATAAGAAAAAGATTCCTAAAATCATGAGATTTATTTTAGATTAGAATTATATTTTGAATATTATAAATATAGTCTATCCTTTGTAACTTAGGGAGAGAGTTACAATGAAATAAAATTTGGATTTTATATTTTGACTGCAATGTACGCCAGCAAAATTTTTCTTACTAAACAAATTTATTTTCTCTTTCTTTCTCTATCTTTTCTTCTTTACTCTATTTCTCTCTTTCTCCAATTTTCTCTTAATTTTTTTAAAAAATACAAAATAAAAAAATTATGGGAACCTTGGCTAAAGCCATATTACTTTTTGGATTTTTTTAAATTTTGAAAATTAATTTAAAATTCATTAAAATATTTGAAAACTAAAAAATATCTTATGTAGTGTCCCTGGTGTTTAGCGGCCGGTGTAATGTCAGCATCTGAGACTTGTCGACGCGTCGTGAGAGTGAAAATTGACGCAAAACGGACTCAACGCGACGCGAGAGTGGAGTTCTGACACTGAAATCTGCAAAGTGCAGAATTTCAGTGTTGAGTACCGGTACCTAAGAGGAGCACTGGTACCCCAGTGGATGGCAAAGATGGAAGCTCTCTGGTTTGCGCGTAGTTGATACTGAGTACCGGTACCGACTTGTCGACTACCGGTACCGAGCTCGAGTACTGGTACTACATCGGGTGGGTATTGGTACCCAGTGCGCAAGACAGCAGATGAGAGGCCGAGTACTGGTAACCAAGTTAGGTACCGGTACTCCAACTGTAATTTTCAGTTGGTGAAGGGTATTGTGGTCTTTTTGTTGATGGATAATATAGCTACCTATCCCCTTCGTACTTGTCAACCTGAATAGTTGGGAGAACCGTACACTTCTCCTTTTCCCTCTCTCTCTCTAGCTGGTGGACTCGTACGTTGTGGAGGTCACGGCTCGACCTCGAGTGGATTTCGACGTTGCTCCGGAGGGCCGTTCGAGTGCGTGGGCGTCGCGGTTGCGCCATTGGAGGCGAGCGAGCGCGTGGACTCTCTCCTTTCGACTTCTCGCCATTGTGGGACGAGCTTTTCGAGGTGGGTTAATGTTTACCGAAATCGTCGAGTTTCCTTCTAAACCGAGTGTCAGCATGTGTTATTTTGATGCATAGGACCATGTTTAATAGCTCGAACTCCTCAATTTGCATATTTATTTATGGAATCTGAATTTGGAGCATAGTTTAGTGTTTCTAAAGGCTATTATACATGTTGAACTTGAATTTGACTTAGGAAAAAACATTCTAAACCCTACACTATCAATTTCTGAAAAGTTACCAGATTTAGCCGTATGAGCTGCATGTGGTCCTTCTGTATCATCGCTGTTCGTATGCAGTGGATACTCAAATTAGTGTAGGGTGAGTTTACGCTTGTGCTGGGATGCCGAGCTTGTTTTTACAGTAGTGTGTAGACTGTCTCGTGCTGTCGGGTGCCGTCGGGGTTGACGGTGGACTCAGATTTTTGTATCACCGCTATTAGTGCGAGGTGGATACTTAGACGAGTGTAGGGTGAGTTACGCTCGTGCAGAGGAGCCGAGTGTGTTGTTACAGTAGAGCTAGACGGTGTCGGATCGTCAGGTGCCGTTGGGGTTGACGGTGGACCCAGACTCCTGCATTTTTGCATCATATTGTGCCAGGGGCACGTGAGTTGGGTGACTAGATTAGTTTGACCCCTTTTATAGTAATTACAGCCTGTGAGAACCTGAATAAACTTAGCAGAGACACTTGTAAACTCGATTGGATCGCGCCCACGAATGCCATTTCGGAATGAGGCTTCAGTGCGATGAGGTCACAGTTTTTGTTTGGACAGTTCTTGTGCTGGCCACCCCAGTATGTGGTGTACAACGTAGCTGGATACAGGTCGGGTGGGTCCGTTTGGGCAGCCCGTGTGAGGTTGGGTTAGTGGTAGATAGTGACGATTTCCTCTATCCTTAGTGAGACTGCGACGTGTATTGAGTCACAGCAATCCTGTTGAACCTTTCTACTTGGACGGCCACTTCCGCGATGTGCTGTACGGTGTAACCTAGACAGGCGGGACGAGCGTATAGCAGTCCCTAGAGAGATTTCTCCACCGGCTACTCTTGAGGTAATGTACGGTGTAGCCTAGATAGGCGGACGGGCGTATAGCAGTCCCTAGAGAGATTTCTCCACCGGCTACTCTCGAGGTGATGTACGGTGTAGCCTAGACAGGCGAACGTGCGTGTCGCAGTCCCTAGAGAGATTTCTCCATCGGCTACTCTTGGGGTGGTGTACGGGATCACTTCGACAGGCGGGACGGGCGTATCGCAGTCCCCAATGAGATTGGGTCAGTGTGATGTATTTTCATATCTACAGATAGCCTGTGTTGGTTAGCGATAGTATAGTGGCATGTAACTGTAAAGTTCTTTCCAGCTTTCCTTACTATCTTTTACACATATTTCTGTAGACTTAGTGGGTGGGCTGTTGAGGTCGTTGACGGCACCCACTGAGAACTACTCTGTTTTGCAGTAGTTCTCACACCCAGTTGTTGACACCTTTTGCAGAGCCTTCGTCTGTGGCTGCTGCTGTTGCTAATCCCAACTGCGGGAAAGGAGTCGTGAGCTAGATCCCTACCAGTTGTGTCGCCGTACTAGAGGAGTACCCTTCGCAGGTAGTTTTGAGGTGTTTTGGTTCTTGTACATACCTTATGTTTTGTATACTCGCTGGAGCGAGATGTAGTTATGGATGTTATTTGTACAGTGAATCCTTAGCTTTTATATGTACATGTTTTAATTAGCAGCTCTATACTTCTGGTTGTAGCTATAATTTGATTACAGGTACAGCTATCGCTTCGTATACATAGAAAATTTCTACTTATATGACGGGTCCGTTGGCGGGCCCGAAGAAACGTGGTAATCCGGAGCGTGACATCTTATAATTAATCTAAAATTTTTAGAAAATTCTAAATTTGATTTCAAACTGATTTTAGGCTTATCACTAATATGATAGATTAGGGTTTTTCTAATTTATCCTGCATCATTATGATTTTAAAATTAATTTTTCATAATTTTTAAAAAATTTATTTTAGTTAATTTATTTTAGTGATTGTTTTGTAGATTTTTTAGGATATTTTGATATAGAATAAATCTCTAAAATTAGGGATATGAATTTAAAAATTTCCCTTTTCCACCTGCTGCTAGTTGAGTGCTGGTGGTTTGATTAAATTGGAGATAATACTGAACTCAGCACTAAGTCTATTAGATTTATTCAAAACTAGAAAAATTAATAGATATTAGTTAATAAGGTCATAAATATAAAATTCTATCTTAATTAACTAAAATAATACAAATAAGAAAAATTCAAATTTTCAAAAAAGTCAATAGAAAAATGTAAAGTTGAAGGTCCTATTCAAATTGTCTTATAATTGAGGGGTCGTAAGGCATTTTTACCTTTGTCACTCTAGAGCAATTGCTATTGAAATTAAGCATTTACATATATACATTTGAAACATAATTATATGTATTTCACTAAAAAAAATATTTTTTACCTTAANCTCTAGAGCAATTGCTATTGAAATTAAGCATTTACATATATACATTTGAAACATAATTATATGTATTTCACTAAAAAAAATATTTTTTACCTTAAAGCCTTAAACTAATACATGTTATATGTTACTATTATGCACATGCAACTATTACATGTAAGTGTCATATTGGTCAACTATTACATGTAAGTGTCATATTGGTAGGATACTAATATAAATATACACCTTGTGAAAAATGACCTTAGTCATACAACTAATTACTTAGAAAAGTTGGACGAGTTAAACAAATGACCTTCATAGTTGTTGGATCATTGTTTCCTTGTGAGATATCATACAAAGGACATTGGTTATTGTTACGTCAAACGCACAAACGGAAACGAAATGATGAACACAAAAATAATCAAACCACAAGCAGAAAATAAAGAGACACTGATTTACGTGAAAAACCCTTTGCAGGGAAAAACCACGGACGAGGGAGGAGAGAACTTCACTATGGAACGAAAAAGGGAATACAATGTTCTTCAGGTTACAACCAACCACGATCACACGCCTCTAGGGCATAAACGATAAACGAAAAAGGAAAACTCATAACGGGTTTCGGATCGGATCCGATCCGAGCCCTCCGCTACCCACCACAGACATTCCTTTTTCCTCCATAATTTTCTTTTCCAAATTGGTCGCACCACGAAGCTGTCGGCGAGTCATAAACTCGAACCTGAATCGATAGTAGATTTCGAGTCACATCTAACAAATCTCCACCTTGACGAGAAATTCCCTTTAAATAAAGCAGCAATCATAACTCTCCACCTTCTCCACAAGCCCCTAAGGGCAATCCAATCAACAGTTAATACTAATTAAGTCCAAGCAATGCTTGAACTTGAGATGAATAAGAGACTTCGTCAACATGTCAGCAGGATTTTCTAAAGTGCTAATCTTTTTCACTCCAATGTCTCCTTGCGCGAGAACCTCACGAATAAAATGATACTTGATGTCAATATGCTTCGTTCTCTCATGAAACATTTGATCCTTTGTGAGATAAATAGCACTCTGACTGTCGCAAAAAATTGTTAATTTCTGACTATCTCCGCTTAATTCACGAAATAAGCCTCTTAACCAAATACCTTCCTTCACAGCCTCCGTGATCGCCATGTACTCAGCCTCCGTCGTAGATAGTGCAACAGTAGGCTGTAAATAAGCTCTCCAACTAATAGCGCATTCGCCAAGTGAGAAGACATAACCAGTAAGAAATCTTCTTTTATCAAGGTCTCCAACATAATCCGAATCCACGTACCCTGTTAAACCTGCATCAGATCTACCGAACTCTAAACAGGCATTAGTAGTACCTCGCAAATACCTCAAAATCCATTTTACAGCTTGCCAATGTTGTTTTTCCGGATTTGCCATGTACCTGCTCACCACGCTTACAGCATGTGCAATATCTGGTCTCGTGCAGACCATAGCATACATAATGCTACCGACTGCGCTGGCGTAGGGGACTCGTTCCATATATGCCTTCTCATCATCAGTTTTCGGAGCCAAATCAGTTGAAAGTTTAAAATGTGTAGCGAAAGGTGTACTTACAGGCTTAACATCCTTCATACAAAAGCGCTCCAACACGCGCTGGATGTATCCCTTTTGAGTCAGCTGTAACTTCTTTGCTTTTCTGTTTCGCTGTATCTCCATACCAAGTATCTTCTTCGCTGCACCTAAATCCTTGACATCAAATTCAGACTTCAATTGTCTTTTAAGATCATCAACATCAGCCATGTTCTTAGCAGCAATTAACATATCGTCCACATAAAGAAGCAAATAGATAAAAGAGCCATCAATTAATTTCTTTATATAAACACAACTATCAAAATTGTTTCTATTAAAATCATGGCTAATCATAAATGAATCAAACCTCTTGTACCATTGCCTTGGACATTGCTTTAATCCATACAGAGATTTCTTCAATCTGCAAACGTGGTCTTCTTTTCCTTCAACCACGAATCCCTCGGGTTGCTGCATATAAATCTCTTCCTCCAATTCGCCATGTAAGAAGGCCGTCTTCACGTCCAGTTGCTCAAGTTCTAAATCATTCATAGCAACCTATCCAAGTAGGACTCTGATGGATGTATGTTTTACCACTGGTTTGAAAACATCATTGAAGTCGACACCCGGAATTTGACTGTATCCTTTTGCAACCAAACAGGCCTTATATCTGATACTTTCAACTCCTGGTGTGCCTTCCTTCTTCTTGTACACCCATTTGCAACGAATAGCTTTCTTTTCCTTTGGAAGCTTTACTAGATCCCAAGTCTGATTCTTATGAAGAGATTCCATCTCTTCCTCCATAGCGAGCAACCACTTCGTAGATTCATTACATGAAACTGCCTCTGTATATGTGCACGGCTCCTCAGACGCATCTGTCTCTTGAGCAGTCATAAATGCATAAGCCACCAAATTCGTTTCTTCATATCTCTGCGGTGGTCTAATCTCCCTTCTCGGTCGATCTCTGGCTATGGAATATGTGTCTGTCTGTGGTTGCGCCTGTGGTTCTGTAGGAGCAGAATCGCCTGAAGTGGTACCTGGTGCTGGAGTGATTTGATTTTTAGAGTGAGTTTGAAACTCCACCTCGACAGTTTTCTTCGATCCATCTGCATCTGCATCTGCACCTGCACCTGTACCTGTATCACAAGAAACACGCGACTCCTTTCGGCGAAGCATCGCAGTTTCGTTAAACTTGACATCCCTGCTAATTATAATTTTCTTATCTTCAGGACACCACAAACGAAAACCTTTAGTGCCAGAAGCATAACCTAAAAACTTGCATTCTTTAGATCTAGGTTTTAATTTTCCTTGATTGACATGTGCATATACAGGACATCCGAAAATTTTTAAATCAGAATAACTAGGAGGGTGGCCAGACTATACCTTTTCTGGAGTTTTCAGATCAATAGAAGTCGACGGAGACCGATTCACCAAATAGCAAGCTGTAGATGCAGCTTCTGCCCAGAACTCCTCGCCAAATCCTGCATTCGAGAGTAGACACCTTGTCTTCTCTATCAATGTTCTGTTCATACGTTCTGCCATGCCGTTTTGCTGCGGTGTGTAGGTGACTGTGCGATGTCTCTCGATTCCTTCTTCTTTACAGAATTCATTAAATTCTCCTGAACAGAACTCCAATCCATTGTCAGTGCGAAGGCGCTTAATTTGCTTTCCTGTCTGCTTCTCAATTAAAGTCTTCCACTGCTTGAAGGTCTTGAATACATCGCTTTTCTGCAACAAGAAGAATGTCCAAACCTTTCTCGAGTAGTCATCAATGAAGGTCAGTATATATCTCGTTCCACCTTTAAAGGGCACCGGCGCTGGCCCCCAAAGATCTGAATGGATGTAATCCAGAGTTTCTTTGGTTCTGTGGACTGCCTTCGTGAAACTGACCCTTTTCTGCTTTCCAAATACACAGTGTTCGCAAAATTCCAGACTTCCTGTATTTTGGCCACAAAGAAGTCCTCGCTTGCTCAGCACCATCAATCCCCTTTCGCTCATATGTCCCAGCCTCATATGCCATAATTTTGTGACATCTGAATCGGACATAGATGAAGAGGAAACCGCAGCTCCACCTGTCACAGTCGAACCTTGCAGCACGTACAGTTTTCCTTCTTGCCTTCGACCTTTCATCACAACGATAGCTCCTTTAACGACTTTCAGAATTCCATCTTCACCAGTGAATTTGTATCCTTTAGCGTCTAGGGTACTCAAAGAGATTAAATTTCTCTTTAATTGTGGAACATATCTGACATCGGTGAGCGTTCTGACTATTCCGTCAAACATCTTAACGTTCACCGATCCTCGTCCAACAACTTTGCAGGATGCATCATTCCCCATCAAAACAACTCCACCATTAATAGCTTCAAAAGTAGAGAACCAATCTCTGTTGGGACACATGTGGAATGAGCACCCAGAATCTAGAATCCACTCTGTGCTAGCTCTGGATTTATCATCGTAGACCAGCAGAACATTCCCATCGCTGCTATAGTCTTCTGCTATACTGGCTTCAGCAGATTTCGAGCTATCCTTTCCCTTTCGATCATTCTTTCCTTCAGTCTGTTCCTTTCTTTTCAATTTGAAACAGTCCGCCTTAATATGACCCTTCTTCTTACAGTAATTGCAGATCAAGTTCTTATGCCTGGATTTAGATCTAGCCTTTTCTTTACTGTCACCATAATTTCTCTGTTTGGATCTTCCTCGGGTAAAGAGACCCTCTGCCTGACTTTCAGTGGTACCTCTCATCTCCTTATCGATCCTCTCTTTCGAGAGGAGCGAAGTTGAGACATCTTCCAAAGAGATGGTATCACGTCCATAAAGCATAGTATCTCTAAAATTTCTATATGAAGACGGTAGAGAACATAAAAGCAATAACGCTAAATCTTCATCATCATACTTAACTTCCATCATCTCCAGATCAGTAATAATTTCTTTAAATTCATCGAGATGGGTCTTAATGCTTTTACCTTCTGTCAGACGGCGAGAATACAACTTCTGCTTCAGATGCAGTTTGTTGGTGAGACTTTTCGTCATGCATAACGACTCAAATTTCAGCCATAGGCTCGCAGCATTCTTCTTCTTGATGACATGTTGTAAGATCTCATTTGAAAGGTGAAGTTGGATCTACGTAAGGGCCTTTCGGTTCATCTTCTCCTTCTCCGCCATACTGAGGGATGAAGACATCTTTTCCGTCCCGAGCAGCGCATCTTCTAGGTCCATCTGAGCCAGGACTGCGTGCATCTTCACTTGCCATAACGTAAATCGTGTGCTGTGGTCGAGCAAAGGGAGATCGTATTTCATGGACGCCATTGATGAAGAAACCCTAATCAATGAACCTAGGGCTCTAATACCAGTTTGTTATGACAAACGCACAAACGAAAACGAAATGACGAACACAAAAACAATCAAACCACAAGCAGAAAATAAAGAGACACAGATTTACGTGGAATACCCTTTGCAGGGAAAAAACCACGGGCGAGGGAGGAGAGAGCTTTACTATGGAACGAAAAGGGAATATAATGTTCTTCAGGTTACAACCAACCACAATCACACGCCTCTAGGGCATAAACGATAAACGGAAAGGAAAACTCATAACGGGTTTCGGATCCGTACCGCGGGGGGCTCCACCCCCCGCACCCCCTGGCGAATGCCAATGGTGGGCTATGGGCTCGGGCCGTCCGCTACCCACCACAGACATTCATTTTTCCTTCATAATTTTTTTTTCCAAATTGGTCGCACCGCGAAGCTGTCGGCGAGTCGTAAATCCGAACCCGAATCGATAGTAGATTTCGAGTCACATTTAACACTGCAGCTAGAAGCTGCCGCTAGGGCTGTGTGTGGTTGTCTTGGTTTAATTTTTTTGGGTGTTCTTGCATGTCGAACACAACCAAATTATTATCAACACAAAGCGATCTAAACCGACATAATTTAGTTCGGTCTGGATTCTGGATATCGATCAGATCCCTCTTTCAGTACAAAGGATGTCGACTGATTCTTTCTATTAACGATTTGGTCTGACAACATAGTGGTTAGGCCAGCAGCTGTCCGATCTCCCGTCTAGTGGCCTAACATTTATCAAGTTATTACGGATTTGTTTAATTCAGTTTGTTTGGCTCCGCAACTGAAACCAAATAAACCGAAATGACTCTGTTTGATTTGGTAGTTCAGTTAAAAGACCGAATAGTGTATAATCCTAGCTGTGGTTTAGTGGTGCTTCTTCGGACATCAGCTTCTACATAAGATTCAGCTTTTTGGCCTCACTCGCAAAGATGATTGTTTCTTTACAGGTCCCAAAGCCTTTTGCTGCATTCTTCAGCGACGATAAGTTGGAGGCAATGCGAGTGAAGAAACAGCGAGAAGGCAAAGAAAGAGAGGATTGGACGGCGGATGAAGAAATGGCGAGAGTGGAGAACATGGCCGTCGATCATGGCGCGGATGACGCAGATGATGGGATGGCAGATGACGGCATGGACGTCGATGGAGGATACGATGAGTAAAAATTGAAAAGCTCATATTCCATTGAGTTCTTCTTTATACATAAGAGGGTTGGTAAAAGTGAATGTTAATTTGTGATGAAGACAATTGTTACAAAATATATAAAATTCGAAATTCGCAAATGAAGGATTAAAGAGGAGAGGGAAGTACATTTCTTTTTTTCCATTTTGAGGGAATTTGAGTTCAATTTTGTAGAGATTGCTTGGAATTAGTAATTTATTTTGTAGAGATATCTTTTTTTTTTTTGGTCTTTTTGTTTTTCATGTTATATATTCTTGTCGGCATGTTTAAGCAGCTCAAATTTCGATGAATAATAGCTTTCTATAGATCCGTACTCAAGGATTTAAGTATACATCGGCACAAGCCACATCTGTATTATGCTGATAAAATATCGGCACGATATAAAGTTTTTTGTCAATGCATGACATGTCTTGAAACTCTCTCTCTCTCTCTCTCTATATATATATATAAGTTTTTTTTCAAAATTAGTATGTAATATTGTATCTATAGGGTATAATAATTTCTTCGTGCAAATTAAAAAAAGTAAAAAAAAAAAACATTTTTTAAAAAAGAAGTGTTAAAATTAACTTTTAGAATGAATACATCATATATAACACAACAAATAGCCGACTATAGAGGCTTTGAAATACTAATTTTAATTCATTGAATGTAATTTATATAATATTCAAAAGATTTACATATAAAACTCATAAATGTTTGACATAAATCTTTTTAATTAAATAATTTTGGGGCTGCTTTATGCCTGTGTAAATAGTTTTTTTAACTTTATATATAATTTTATATATTATATATTATATATAAAATTATATATAAACTTACGGCTGACAGATTGCTCAGTCGAGGGACCCTCGTGGAAGCTTACTGTGTCTTCTACGCGCTCTTCACGGAAAGCTGCGATCACCTCTTCTGCAACAGCGTTTTTGTCCGATTCCTTCTTCTCCGTATAGCTGACGTACCAAACATTGTTTCGAGTGAGAACGTTCAAGGTCTTTGGAACTTAACAACTCAATTTCCCGATGCCTCAAAAAGATCAAAAGGTCTAACCACTCTGGCAGCTATTTGGTGGGTTGTTTGGGCTGAGCGAAATAGTATTATTTTCCGCTCGAATCTTCCCAACGCAGTCAGAGCCGCTGATCGTGCTGCAACACTGTCAAACTCTTGGATCGTGCTCCTGTAACTTGAGCTAGCTTTTCCCTCTTCCCTCCCTCCTCCTTCTGAGCCCCCCCTTTTTTTTCTTGTTTGTTTTACTGTTGCTTTCTTTTTGTTCTCGTTTTGCCTAGGAAGCTTTACCTGTTTCCACCTTGTATGCTTAGTTCATTTTTCTTAATAAATAAAGTAGGTAGCGCGCTATCTATTTCTCAAAAAAAAACTTTATATATAATTTTCGCACATATATTTTTACAGGTACTATAGATTTAAAATCTATCACAGTAAACCTTCACGAAATTAATATATTGATTATTAAGTATTTAGTATGGTGCATGAGATGTGCCAATACAATATGAAAGCAATAATATCTTGCTTTTGAGGTGTGTAAATCATATACACAACCCATTATATTGTTGGTACGGATGTAAATGGATCCAGATGTGTGACCCTGACTCGATCCGCTAAGAGTGGACAGGGATGCGGGAGATTCCTTTCTATTTTTGATTCGTTTTGATCTATCAAAAATTTTCTAAAAATTTGTTTTTACTATGATATGTCCTAAATGAAGTGGTGAGTGGGAGCAAAAAAAATAAGATAAAATATAATTCTTTTTAAATTCGCTATAACTCATCAAGAAAATGGAGTGGGAGGCGTGAGATTGCTCGTGCGCGTCTTCGGATCTGCCCGGTTTGCATCCCAAGGTGGGGTTCTCCTATTGGTCTTTTGTAAAACTTGGAAAGCAACTGTGCAGTTAACATGATGCTGAATCACCATGTTGTTAATAACTCTAAAGTCCTGTTCAGATACATGAATATCTTGTTTGGCATATTCACTTCATCTAAACCTTGTTTCGATATTGAAATAAGTTATCATTGAATAACTTAGTCAGCATGAAGTATTTCTTATGTGATATGAGGCAAAAAGTTTGGTTTTTGCTTTTTAAAAAAATCTTGTTATCAATTATTTGACAGAATAATATATTTTACCTATAAGGTGATTATTTTATTCTAAAAAATTGACTAGAGAGTAAAATATATTATGCCCTTCATACGTTTGATTATATTTTTCATCTATCAAATATTACAACTTTTTGAGTAATTAAATCAAAAGCATACTCGGAATAAGATACTAATGCATCCAAATAGGGTCATAGTAGAAAAACAGTATAATAAGATGCTTAGAATGAAATATTATATTTAGCTTTCAAGTCATTTTTTTGAAATAAGATAAATCGCATCATAAATAAAGTATACTGCACTACCAACTGTCTCTAGAGCAAGTGGCAAAGTACTTGGTAGTTGGTACTCGAGACCCAGGTTCGAATTCTAGTTGATTCACATTTCAAGCTAAGTTTATTTCTAAATGAAATAAACGAAGTGGGTAGCGTGCCATCTATCTCTCTCAAAAAAAAAAAAATAATGAATAACAAGATATTTGAAGAAACAAATAATCAAACAGTTTAATTACAATTGTACTAGAAATAAGTCTCCTATTGAAAACTTTATTTTTGGTTGGATATAATTTATTCTGATATCCAAACAGACCTTAAAAGTAAAATAAAATAAATGCTATAGATATATGCACCAAGTAAAAGGTGGTAATTATTCTAAAGTAAAGGGTGGTATTAAAACAATTTAATATGTTGGAAAAAATTCTCCAAATCATTTCTTTTTTTTCCTTTTAAGAAAAATCTCCAAAGCCATTTTGGCAATGTTGGCTAGAAAAATTATATATTTGTTCTCAAACAAATCAAAAAATAATACAATTAATGTTATTAGAGATTATGAAATGAGTGGTTTCCATTGCATTAGGGTGTCTCCAGTGAAAACCAAGCAACAGCAACATCATGAAATTAATAAATTCGTTGTCACAAGCAAACATTGAGAGGGATTGTAGAGCAAAAAAATAAAATTTGTTTGATAAAATTAACTCCAATTCTTGTTACTATAGAAAACTTAAATTTTTACAAAAGCTAATCATATATTTCTCATCATATGATCGGAAAGGGGCAAAATTTTTGTTTATCTCCTACTACACTCATTCATCATTAAAAAAAAAATAAAGAGAAAAAAAGAGCAAACTCAACTTATTAAATTAGAAGTTTCCATCTTAGATTTGTTAAAATTTTCTAACTTAGAACTAAGGAAAAAAAATGTAAAATAAAACAATTTATTTTCTCATAAGCTATCCTTAGCAACAAAGAAATTTAACATTGCATTTACTTTCGATATTAGCAAATTTCAACAAGCTAGCAAATAGAAAAGTTTAGTACATTAATTTGCTACAGCGAGAATCAACATAAGGGCATGTTTGGTTCATCTATTTTAGACTATGGAATCGGAATGGAATTATTGATTTCGATAGTTGCTGTTTGTTTTATAGGAATCAGATTCCGATTCCCATTCCACTCCGAAATGGAAATGGCCAAATCCATTTATAATCCAATCCGACTTTGAATTCCGGATTGGCTCATTCCAAAGTAAACTATTCAAAATCCTCTTTTATCAACACCTACCTCCTCTTCCTTCATCACTTTTCTCTCTTTTAATCAAAACCCTCTTTAAAAAATTTTAAATTTTCATTCCGATTTTCATTCTAATAATGAACCAAATATTTTTGGATGATTCGTCATTCTATTTTTCATTTAAAAACAATCTAATTTTATTTTTCATTTTTATTTCAATCATGAACCAAACATGGCCTAATATAGAAAGAAGCTCTCTACATATTCAGTGGGGCTTTTTTTGCAAATAGGTCCCTGACAAATTTTTTTTTTTAAATTGGCCCTGTCAAAAATTTATTTGCAAAAATAGCCCTGGCCCCGCCACGCAAGTGCCATGTCAGCGCCACGCGAGCGGAGTTGGGCTAGGTGTTTAAGTTGAACACGGTGAACCATTCACCGTGTTCAATACAAGATTTTTGTAGTGCGAGATATTTGTATTGGACACGGCGTGTCCAATACAGAAACCTTGTATTGAACACGGTGAATGATTCACCGTGTTCAATTTAAACACCTGGCCCAATCCCGCCCGCGTGGCGCTGACGTGGCGCTTGCGTGGCCGGGCCAGTGCCATTTTTGCAAATAAATTTTTGACAGGGCCAATTTAAAAAAAAAAATTGTCAGGGGGCTATTTGCAAAAAAAGCCCTATTCAGTGCTTCTATTTCTTCTGCAGATAGAGTACATGTAGCTCGGTTTAAAAGATTTTAACATGAATAACATTTCCTTAAACAGTATTTAGTACAACAACCTTGATAATTGATCAGCAAGGTCTTATCTCTTATCTATTACCTTTAATTTGTATGGTGCATGATGGAGCAGTGTGAGGAGCCAAAGCATTGAAAGCAACATCCAACAACACTCAATAAACACAGCAGTACTGCCTCTTAACTTTCCTGGCCAACATCAAGCTATTCAATTATTGATTGCCGACAATCATGTCTCTATTCTTACTTATTTTCTGGCACATTAATTATGACGTCCCAACTTCTCACTTTCCACAGGGTCATCCATTCTAGAATTACTGTCATTCTAACACGCTTAACTCTTTTAATCCCTTAGACCTAGTCACCACCCAAAATATTTAAGCCGGGTTAAAAGTTTTAGCCCTATTATATCTTATATGTAGGATTATCTGGGGTATTACATTCTCTTTCCCTTAAGTCTTGACGTCCTTGTCAGGCTCAGACTCACAAATTTTAGGCAATGTGAGACTCGTCTTGCTAGTGTAAATCGATCTTGTGGTGAGTTGCGCTCTACCTATAACAGTCAATAGTATGATAGTTTCGCTCTCTATACAGTATAATCTTGGCTCAGTCGAAACTTATCTCACACTCTTGGTTGGTAATTGACTCTGATACCAACTGCGACGCCTCAATTCCCATAGGATCATCCATCCTAATTAAAACTACTCCCGTCCTAGCACGCATAACTTTTTTAACCTCTTGAGCTTAACTACCACCCAAAATGCTTAAATCGGGTTAAGGATTTTAGCCCTATTATATTTTATACATAAGACTAACTGGGGCCTCACATTAATCCTTAGTGACTGTATTAAAAACAAAAAGAAAAACATTGTATTTGTACACTAAAAAATAATTATAAATATTATATAGGGACAAACGTATAGAACTTACTTGATGTCACGTCCCGCCCCATTGCACAGTAGAGGTCATGGGGGTGTGTGCAGAGTTTTCCCTAGCCGCCTAAGACGTAAACAAAACCAATATATTGAATTTACTATTACAATATTGGAACATTCACATTTTACGTAATACATGAATTTTTTCTCAAAATACAATTTCGTTCTTGATTATATTTTCATTTTTAAAATTAACTTTAGTACATTCTCGCTCGTGATATGTTCTCGTGCAAAACTGTGTTATATTAGTCACTACAACAGAATTAGGTTATAGGGACACATGTTTGGGACACTTTTGAGTAAGTGTCCCATTTATACTAAAACTTAAAAACACATCTACTAATGCCTAAATATAAAGCCCAATCCAACCAAAAATAAAAGATTACTGTACTCAACCCACCACACCCAGTCCATTTGGCCCGATTACAAACAGAAAAGAAAAAAAAAAGAAAAATCAATTACCATCTTTTCTTCTCTCTTCACTCAATCCACTGAAATTCTAGACGAAGAGCCTTTACTGTCGTCCTCCTCCGCCACCGCAGTCAACGAGATAGAGTTTCGGCAGTTGCTAAATGCTTAAATAAGTGTTGGTACATTAGTAGCACTCTTTTAGTTTATTGCGACACTCTTTAACTGTCACTATATACCTAGCGACCCCACATATAGCAACACTTTTTAAAAGTGTCGGTAATTTTAGCTAGCAGCACTTTTTTGATATGTACCTACATTTAAAAGTGTCGCTATAGACCGTTTTTGTTGTAGTGAGTTTTTCTGGATAAAATTCAATGTATTGATTTTGTATACAACTTGGGTAGATAGGAGAAGCTCTATCTATTCGGCGGGTCTGTGCACGCGCCTGCATGGCCTCCGCTGTGCAACGAGGCGGGGCGTGATACCTGAACTATAGACCATTTTGAATTATTTATTTAATCTTTCAAAATTTTAATTTTATTATCTAATCTTTCAATTTGTTTATTTTAGTTGATTAACAACATCTTGATTTCAAAATTTGAATGCATCATTTATTTTTAGAATTTTAATTAGTATATTTCATACAATTCTCGCAACTAGTTATAAATTCATTGACGTTAGTAATTAGTTTAAATTTTGAAATTAAAATGCTGTTGACTTATCCAAATTAAATAAATTGAAAGGTTGGATAGTAAAGATCAAAATTTTAAAAGGTTGAGTATGTGAATCAAAAGAGTTGATAATTTAAGTAAAATTTGTACCTTACGACACACCATCGATCCATTTGTAGGTCCATTTTATCACACTAATCATATCATAATGTTACTCTTTTGAATATTAAAAATCTAAAAGGATTATTTCCATTTTTTGATAGAACGGGATATAAGATATACATCTTGTGAAGCTCCGCTTCCTAAGGAGCCACTCATTCTAGAACTATTCTAACTCTAGCAGCTTAATCCTCTTAATTTCTTATTTCTAGCCACCATCCAAAATATTATAGCCGAATTAAAAAAATTTAGCCATAGTATACCTTATATATAGAATTATTTGAAATCTTGGAGCGTCACATTCTCTTTTTCTTTAGATTCTAACGTCCTCGTCAGACTCAAGCATACTCATAATTAAAGCACTAGACGATATGAGACTCGTCTTGCTAGCTAGCCTTTCTCCATTCTAATGGTCGTCAGTCGAGGAGCCGCGTTCTGCCCGTTATGTGACCCTAGCTTAGATGAGCCTCATCTCATACTTTAGGCCGGTGATAAGCTCTGATACCAACTTTGACGTTCCGTCTTTTAAGGAGTCACCAATTATGGAACTACTCTAACTTTAGCATACTTAACTCTCTTAATCTTTTGGGTCTAACCATTATTTAAAATACTATAGTCAGGTTAAAAAACTTTAGCTTTTTATATCTTATATATAGAACTATTTCAAATCTTAATTAAGTGTCACACATCCCACTTCAAAATTTAAGCTACTTTTTTGCTTTAATAAATTTATTATTGCGAGAATTATATAAAATATACTAAACAAATTGAAAGTCAAAACATTTTTAAATTTTAAAGTCAAAATATTTTTGATTGGCCCAAATTAAACAAATTGAAAGGTTGGAAATAGTAAAAATCAAAATTTGAAAAGATTGGGTAGTCGGTTGGAAATGGTGTATATAATTCAAGTAAGTTCCATATGTGTTTAGGCACAAAAATACTCTGAGTGTTGAGGGCACTCGTGTAATTTCACCCTAGTTCAATTTGTTCCTCCCCAAACCTTATCCTTGAATTGAGTTAGAATACTTTTAGAAATACCAATCGCTTAGTGCTTCTAAGTTTCTAACCCTTAAATCCAATTACTAATACCCCTTGGATCAAACACTATTCTACCTACCACCACCTACCACCATCATCTCAACCCTGTATCTCTCCATTCATTGATTAAAATCTCAAAAACACCACCCCTGTGGTGCTTTTGAGAGTATTCTAGCTCAACTCCTTATCCTTTATATATATATTATGTTCAACGGTGCCGATCGTCGATTTGGAGGCTCCATCATCGAAAATAAATGGGTGGCAAAAATACCGGTTTGCGATCGATAAAGTTGAGCTAGAATACTATCGATAGCAAACCGGCACTTTTGCCACCTATTTGTTTTCGATGATGGAGCCTCAAAATTGATGATCGGCACCGTTGAACATGATCTATACCATTGGAAATATTTAGAAATCAAATTTCATACATTTTTAATATTGTTCTCTTATCCATCGAGTGGACACAAAAATGAACGGCTGAAAATAAATATTCTTAAAAAAATGATGATAGGAGTCTTGTAATCAAGATCAAGAGTATAGATCTTGTTTTAAATAGATTAAAGAATTTTCTAACAAAAATTCAATTGATTTGGATATCTTTACGCCGTTAAACGAGAAAACGCCTCATATCGACCATTAAAATTACAAATTTTGAAACCCTTTGATCATTAGGCAAATGATGTCGAAAAGATTTGAAATTTGATTTCTAAACACTTCAAGTGGTATAGATCATGTTCAACGGTGCCGATCGTCGATTTGGAGGCTCCATCATCGAAAATAAATGGGTGGCAAAAATACCGGTTTGCGATCGATAAAGTTGAGCTAGAATACTATCGATAGCAAACCGGCACTTTTGCCACCTATTTGTTTTCGATGATGGAGCCTCAAAATTGATGATCGGCACCGTTGAACATGATCTATACCATTGGAAATGTTTAGAAATCAAATTTCATACATTTTTAATATTGTTCTCTTATCCATCGAGTGGACACAAAAATGAACGGCTGAAAATAAATATTCTTAAAAAAATGATGATAGGAGTCTTGTAATCAAGATCAAGAGTATACATCTTGTTTTAAATAGTTAAAAAAAAAATTTCTAACAAAAATTCAATTGATTTGGATATCTTTACGCCGTTAAACGAAAAAACGCCTCATATCGACCATTAAAATTACAAATTTTGAAACCCTTTGATCATTAGGCAAATGATGTCGAAAAAATTTAAAATTTGATTTCTAAACACTTCAAGTGGTATAGATCATGGTCAACAGTGCCGATCGTCGATTTAGAGGCTCCATCATCGAAAATAAATGGGTGGCAAAAATACCGGTTTGATATCAATAGTATTCTAGCTTAGCTCTATAAATATATAGATATATATATAGTAGGTCTTGTGTGCTATTAGGAGACCGGAATCCTCCGTGCTCCTAAGCCGTTTTTGATGATAGAGCTTCTGAATCGATGATCAGCTCCGTTAGACTTGATCTAGCGTATTTGAATTATCTAGAAAATAATTTTTGTGATTTTTCGGTATAATTTTCCTAGCGATCGAAAGGGTTCAAAAATAATAATTTTTAATGGTTGATGTATAGCGCTTGCAAGTTTAACGGTGTAGAAGTATTCAAATCAGATAAAATTTTGATACAAAAATTCTTTTTACTATTTATAACAAGATCAATATGTTTGATCGAAAATTTTAATACTATATCACCACTTTTTGTGATATTTTTATTTTCAGCCATTGATTTTGAACTCTTTCAATTATTAGGTAAATGATATCGAAAAAGTATAAAGTTTATTTTCTAGATATTTTAAATATACTAGATCAGAGCCGATCTTCGATTTGGAAACTTTATCATCGAAAATGATTTAGGAGCACGGAGGCCTCCGTGCTCCTAATAACACACAAGACCTATATATATATATATATATATAGTATGGCTACTGTGCTATTAGGGGCACAACAGCCCTTGTGCTGCTAAGCATTTAACCGTCCATCAAATTTGATGGGTTGTTAGGCAGAAAGAAAAAAAGAAATTAGAGAGAAAATCAGAGAGAAGAGAAATTGGATCTCTTCTTCCTTTCACCCCAACCATCCATCAAATTTGATGGATGGTTAAGAACTTAGAAACACAAGGGCTGCCGTGCTCATAATAGCACAGTAGCCCTACTATATATATATATATAACGGAGTGGAGAAAAATTACGAAATTTATTTTCTAAAAGTTTCAAATACTCTAGATTATATTTAACGGAGTGGATCGTCGATTCGGAAGCTCCATTATCGAAAACAACTTATGAGTACGAATAATTCTATACTCATAAAAGTATAATAGGCATACTCTTTCTCTCTCTCTCTCTCTATATATATATATAACCAATAACACTGGAGGCACTTGTCCCTCCATTTATACCACTTTTATACCACTATATATATACTCCTGGTATATAATAATATCAATAATATTTACAAATATCTACAAATATCCACACCATGGCTGAGGAGAAAGAGAAGCACCACTTCTCCCTTTTTCACCACAAGGAGGAGAACCCCTCAGGGGAGGTGGACTACGAGAAGGAGGAGAAGGAGCACAAGCACAAGGAGCACCGCGACGAGCTCGGCGCCGTCGCCGCCGGTGCTTTCGCCATGGTATATATTGTAGTAACTGTAACTACTCTCCTTCGAAAGAAAGAACAAACATGTACACATGTATATAAATACACTACAACAATTTTATTCTATTACTATACCAATTTATTTTATTACAACAGCTTGTGCATGGTGCTATGGTAATACAATTAAGTCTAACTGGTGAAAATGATCAACGGATGGATCTGACAGTAGAAAACTCTCTAGTATTAAAAGTTTGGCACTATCGATAGTATAGTACGCAGACTCTCTCTCTCTATTTATATATAGAGCTAGGCTGGTATACTATTGATAGCACGAGGTCTTCGTGCTACTAAGCTGTTTTCAATGATGCGACTTTCAAATTAACGATCGGCTCGGTTAGACTCGATCTACACTATTATAAGTATTTGAAAACTAAATTTTATAATTTTTCTATATCATTTATCTATCAAACGAGTAGTCTAAAAATAAACCGCTGAAAATAAAAATTTTATAAAAAATGATGATAAAAGACTTGAATTTAAGATCAGAGTTACTGATCTTACTAATAGTAAAGAATTTTTTATAAAAATTTTATCAAGTTTAAATTATTTTACACAGTTAAATTCACAAACGCATCACATCTATAATTAAAATTATTAATTATCACAAGATTTATCACTGGTCCTCTCGAATGGAAAAAAAAACCCAAGATAATTAAAAAGAAGAACAAATTAAATCACATATAAATGAGGGAGAGAGGTTGTCACGCCCCGGAATTACACGTTCCCCGGGCGCGCCGACAAATCCGCCGTATACAAAGGGATTTCCCCTATATACGAAGCGATAGCTGTATCTGTAATTCAAACAATACTACAAACAGTAGTATAGAGCTGCTAGGAGAAACAGAAGAAAACCAAACTAGTTCCATATACATATACCAGAATCCAAAATACAAAGCTACCCGCACTGGCGAGTTAAAGATAGGTAAGTATATGAACTCCAACAAAACAACTACCTGCAGTAGGGCACCTCTAGCACGGCTCGTCGGGTAGGGCTCTAACTCGCGACGCCCTTGCCTCGATCCTGATCAGCAATAGCAGCAGCCGAAGACGATGGCTCTGCAAAAGATGAAATAACAACAGGACGTGAGAACTACTGTAAAAACAAGTAGTCCTCAGTGGGTACCGCCCAAAACAACATCGGTCCACCCACTAAGTCTACAGAAAGGAGCAAGAATAGTAGTAAATGCAGGAATAAAATCTACCGCTATCAAACACTACACTATCATGCTCTGCACTAACCAACTGTAGGAAATGTCCAATCTGACCCAATCCAATCGGGACTGTAAGCATACCCGTCCCCGGGACTGTGAATACACCCGTCCCTGCCCTGTTGCGACTATCGGGCTCTATCCACACTAACTGGTCCGTGGAGAGCAAGTCCAACTGGCATGAGCGACACCAACGCGAAAGCACAAAGCCTGACTCCGGAGTGGCACTCGTGGGCGCTACCCAACCGAGTATGCAGCGTATCTCTGTCGA
>NW_017890586.1:42195-45680 GCF_001540865.1 Ananas comosus
CTGCAACGATACAATCGAATCACGGCTCCTAGAGCTAAATCTGGTAGTTTAAGCATATGACGGGTCAAAACGCAGGTTTTCTCCTAAGTCAAATTTCAAGTCCAACATGTATAATATAAATATTCATTTCAGCATGCTTCTACATTCATATTCCATTCCAAAATGCTAATCGATGAATTAAAGCATGATATACAAAAATCGAACTATACACGCCGACTAAACATGCACTTGGGAGCGAAACCGATGATACACCCACCTCTAATGAAAATCCTGGCAGCAAGAGGGTCTCGGATCACAAGCAACACTGCTGGAAACACCTCCAAACCAGCAACACAGTCCCTCAAGATCTGGATTTACAATTCACCCAAAAATCCAATAAAAACCATCAATTTACCAAAAATTTCAGCACTGAAGCTTAATTATCTCAATTCCAATGTCAAAACTCATCTAATGATCTCCAAATCAGGTGGGAACAGTTCCAAATCCAGCAACTACTGAGGGGTGATCAATCTTACATCCAAAATCCCACTGCCAACAAAGATGGCATCAAGAAAAGCTCAAAAATTCCATTTTCAGCTCAAAGTCAACAGCAGTCCAGAAAAACCTCAGTTCGACCAAGCTAACCTCAACCAAAATCTATAATTCAGGGCTTCGTGGATTCCTCTGGAAGTCTAGAATCCAGCAAACCAAGTTTCGTCGAAATCTGACCTTCCTACGTCGCGCACGAGCCAAAACACTAGAGGTCGTTGCTGAAGAACTGCAGAATCAGCACTCCATCCAGCTGGATCAATGAAAGTTTGATGCAAATTGAGGCAAATCCGAGTGTTTGAGAGGCTAAAGGGACTTCTCTGTGAAGAAGGGAGGAAAAGAACAGCAAAAGGGCGCATTCCATCTATTTATAGTGAGGTAGAGTGATCCAAAAAATCTCAGGAACTCAAGCTGCTATCCAGTGCCCCTGCAGAAACGGGCGTTTCTGGGCGCCCGGAACCATGTTCTGGGCGACCAGAACATCCCGACTGCACAAACCGGGCTCCTCGGACTCTTCGCTCGCGGTGTGCTGCTCCCGTAAATGGCTCCGGCGGAACTCACCTACCGCCCTGCCACGCGTCAAAGCAAGCGATATTCACGATGTCGAATTTTCGGACCCACATCTGGGCACCCGGAACATGGGATCCGAATTGGCTTCCAGTTTCAGTTAAATTCAACACTTAGTTCTGAGCGACCCTAAACATGTTCTGGGCGCCCAAATCTGGCAAAACTCCAGTTTTGCTTATTTGAGTGCGCCGAGTCCAATTCTGCATCCAATTCGTGCAGAATTGACTCCGACTCAGTCTGACACTCTCCAGAGATGTCGACCAGTCACTAATACTGAAGCCAATCCTATCCAAAAGTCAGGAACACTACATCCTCCCCCACCATAAAAAGTTTCATCCGCGAAACTGAACACATACCTCAATCCAGAGCCTCAAATAGATAGGGGTAGGACTCCCTCATCACCGTCTCCGGCTCCCAAGTCGCTTCCCGCTCCTCGTGATTACTCCACTGCACCTTTACAAAGGGTATGACCCGGTTGCGCAATTCCCTCGACTCACGAGCCAGAATCCGCACCGGTCGCTCCTCGTAGCTCAGGTCCTCGCCAATCTCAAGCGGAGTGAAGTCGATCACGTGGGAGGGGTCGAACACATATTTCCTCAAAGCCGAGACGTGGAACACATCATGAATGCCGGCTAGCCGTGGTGGTAGAGCAATCCTGTAAGCAACTGGCCCGACTCGCTCCAATACCTCGAAAGGGCCTACAAAACGTGGACTGAGCTTTCCACGTACACCAAATCGGCGAATCCCTCTGGACGGCGAGACTTTAAGAAAAACATGATCTCCCACCTGGAACTCCAAGTCTCGTCTCCGGGTATCAGCATAGCTCCTCTGTCGACTCTGGGCTGCTAATATGTGCCGTCGCGCCTCTTTTACCTTTTCCTCAGCCTCAATCAGAATCTCAGGCCCAAGCGTCCTCCTCTCACCCACATCACTCCAAAACAAAGGGGATCGACATCTGCGTCCATACAACGCCTCAAACGGAGCCATCTGGATGCTCGCTTGATAGCTGTTGTTGTACGCAAACTCAACCAGTCTCAAATGCCGATACCACCCTCCTCCAAAGTCCAAGACACATGCCCTCAGCATGTCCTCTAGAGTCTGAATGGTCCGCTCTGACTGACCATCTGTCTGTGGGTGAAATGCTGTGCTGAACTGCAACTGAGTGCCCAAGGCCGTCTGAAGACTCCTCCAGAAGTGCGATACGAACCTCGGGTCCCGGTCGGATACTATCGAAGTGGGCACGCCATGCAACCTCACTATCTCATCCAAGTACAACTGAGCGAGTCTCTCTCTGGACCAAGTGGTCTGCACTGGTAAGAAGTGAGCAGACTTGGTCAGTCTGTCCACTATCACCCAAATCGCATCAAAACCACCCTGTGCTCTCGGCAATCCGACGACAAAGTCCATCGTGATCTGCTCCCATTTCCACTCGGGCACTGGTAGACTCTGAAGCTTGCCAGCAGGTACCTGATGCTCGGCCTTTACCTGTTGACAAGTCAGACACTGAGCCACAAATCTACCAATGTCCCTCTTCATTCCATTCCACCAAAACTGAGCCTTTAAATCCTTATACATTTTGGTTCCACCGGGGTGAACCGTATAAGGTGAACAGTGAGCCTCTCTCAAGATGTCCTCTCGGATCTCTGAATCCATAGGTACACACAGTCGGTCCCTGTACCGCAGTACTCCCGAACTGTCCACAACAAAGCCCTCGGCCTGTCCCCTCTCAAGCTGCTCTCGAATCCTCGACAAGTGTGGATCCCCACTCTGTTTCTCTCGAATCCTATCAAACAGAGTGGGCTGCAAGATCATAGACATCAATCTCGCAGTAAATCCAGGGGACACTACCTCGAGTCCCAGCCGTCTCAGCTCCTCGAGTAACGGTCTCTGCCGAGTGATCAACATACTCAAGCTCTGCACTGCCTTCCTGCTCAACGCATCTGCCACCACATTCGCCTTGCCGGGATGATACTGGATACTGATGTCATAGTCCTTCAGCAACTCCAACCACCGGCGCTGTCTCAAATTCAACTCCTTTTGGGTGAACAGATACTTGAGACTTTTATGATCAGTAAAAATCTCGCAGTGCTCGCCGTACAAGTAATGCTGCCAGAGCTTCAAAGCAAAAACCACCGCGGCAAGCTCCAAGTCATGCGTAGGGTAATTCTTCTCATAATTCTTTAACTGTCGTGAAGCATAAGCAATCACCCTACCATGCTGCATCAGCACGCAACCAATTCCACTGTGCGATGCATCACTGTAGATCACGAATCCATCCCCCATCACCGGAAGGGCAAGGATAGGAGCCGATGTCAATCTCAGTCTCAACTCGTCAAAGCTCCTCTGACAGTCATCGCTCCAGACAAAACGAATCCCCTTCCGCGTCAAGC
>NW_017890587.1:0-45386 GCF_001540865.1 Ananas comosus
TTTTTGAACTTTCCCACTCTCACCCACGAACTAAAACCCCCTTGGACGAACTAAACACCCCCTTATAGCTGAACAAATGGTATCAACATAGCATAATCCTTCCAGGGAAGGGAGGAAAATAAAAAAAAAAAAACGAAGCAACTGCAATATAATGCTTGCACTTTTATACAAGCGTACATCGGAGATCAGGTGGCTCACAACAATTGCACTTCTATCTGCAAGTACTACAACCTTTTATTTGCAAGTGAAACGACAACGTCTGCAAATACTACAAACCAAATAAAATGCTTACAATTGCATACAATTGCAATAGTTTTAAAAAGGTAAATCTGGTCACCTAGCATCTCATCACCCATGTCATTTAGCTTAGAAAACAGATTTAATAGAGATTGTTGGACATTGTTGATGGTTCTTATTTTGCAATTTTCATGCACCTACGATTCAACCTGATTGCATTTACCATCACAACATCAAGCACATCACATTTCCCTCTAGGTACAGACCAATACACAGCTAAGAGAGAGACAGAGAGAGACAGAGAGAGACATAGAGAGAGAAAGAGACAGAGAGAGAGAAGCCAAATTATAAGCTCAGTACGTCAGAGAGTTAATATAGACATAATTATCAGTCATGCTTACACGCAACCAACTGAAAAGGACGGAAGAAGATTAGCTTAATTTGAAAAATAAACATCAGCGACATTCTTGTTCGACGAAGATGGAGCGCACAGATGCCATAGCAGATAACAAGAAACGGCAATCCGAAGTTTCGCTAATCTCTGTCCAATGAATGTCAGCATCAATATCATTGTTCAAAAACAATGGTAATCAAGTAAAGCATTCTTTGTAGACTAAGAAAACAACAGTAACCTGATAATCCTACTCGATATGTGAAAGACCGCCACCGGAATCAGATTTGGTCCTGTTCATGAAATTGAGAAAAAGACAAGTAAAAAATAAACAAATAAACCATGGTTCAACCAATATTCCTCCCGCTAAAGGAGAATATGGAAAATTAAAATCGCATGAAGCAAAGCAAAAGGAGACTCAATTTGAATAGTGCAGCAGTTACAATTCTAATAGTGCAGAAGTCATAACAAACTATTTGGTAGAAGAACACTTCCAATGTACAGTAACATCACAGACAATTGAAACAATTAACAACACAATTTTTAAAAAAATGACAAACAACTTAATTTATATTGTTTGATAACACTTAACACTTACTTGTGCTCGGATGGATTAGGCATAACCTCATATACTATTGTTGCCACAACATCCCTTCTCAACTGGATATTGAATAATAAATGAGAATCAGTAGGAAACACAACTAAATAGCATTATATTTTGCACCAAGAGAAGTGCCAAATTTTCAATCAACTACCTGAGTCGCTTCACCCCGCAAACCAATGTAATATATCTGAGTTGTATTACCGCCAAAATTTTCAGGAAAATGAAGAGTGAGATTAGCCACACTTTGAAATCTTGAAAACCTGATAATAAATTGCCACGAAATCCGGCCTCAGGAAGAAGTAAAACAGTAAGTTGAGTGCATGCATGGGAAACTTGAAAACTACTAGAAATAGCACATAAGAACAAACCAACAGGCCATGCGTCCATCAGATCAACTGTCACAAATGCTAAATGATATTAAGAGAGTAAAAACTCTGAATTTGCAGAAGAAAATTTGTATGCTGACAGAAAATAATTTTGAATTAAGTGCATACGTGCAACAGATGTGTGGCGGGGAACAAAGAAAATAAGTATATACCACCTTGTCTGATACTCGAGTACTCCTTGCAAATTCTCTGTCAGCTCCCACTCCTGAGAAAAAATGAATAAATGTCACATGCTTTATTAAACATAGTCAAAGAAAAAGTCTTCTCGTGAGTCATGTATTACCTGCACAGGCTGCATATTTTGAGCATCAGAAAAGTCGATCCCTTCTCGATTTATAAAACTGTTAAAAGTCAGAAGTATGGAATAACTTTCGATATTTCTAACTAACCAACAATCCAAGAACATATTACAGTTTTGAAGGAAGAGAAACCCATACTGACAACAAACATGCAGTATCACATACAATAAGAAGCATGTTCTATAGAAACCGTAGGTAATAATAACAGTAGAAGATAGTCGAAAATGCAAAAGTTACAATGGTGATACAAAGCCAGTCAGTGAACAATAACATATTTGCAACGCAAGGGAAAACCAGTCCAAAACTCAAAAGGGCAATACACGATCAAGCATAAAAGTGAAACAATCTAAAATATTGTTGACAAATCTGGAACATACGCTCTCATTTTAGAAGGACTCGTTCCGCCACTACCACCAACGACAGCAATGCTCTTTATCTTAACGTCGCATGTAAACCTGTGACAAATATCCAAATGCGAACCCTATTTAATAGCAAAAAAAAGCCATGAATCTAAAATGATGTTAAGATAAAATTGTATCAAAAGGTGAGTAGGACTACTTGAGAGCGTCTTCTTTCAATTATAACCCAATGACCCCAAGGCAGTAACATGGGTAACATCAAATACTTACGGAATAAAAACAAGTAACTCAGGATCATCCTCATTGCTCTCCAGAAGGCCCTGCCAAATGACAACGATCATCAGCAACCAAAAAAATTAAAAAAATTAAAGAACAAAAAAGTGTATGCTAGAAAGTACTGTCATGCATATCAATGCCTAACGTATTTCCTAATTTTAGCAATAAAATATAGATGTATACAATCGTAAACAATACTTAACCATCTTATTTTAGTATGCATCAAAGCCCAGAAATTGCAGTTTGATGGAATGACTAACACATATGCTCTATAAATATGAACAATAAGGCAGATTATTTTACACCCGGCTACATGCTGAAGTTAAATTAACCGGAAATTTCTAACCAACAATTATTGAAAGCTGATTTAGGATCATCAAAATAACAAAGAAAAGTTTAGGACTGGATTGTTTGAATGATAACATTAGACACTTTGCTTATGACGCCAATTGAAGTGCCAACAGAAAAGGCTTCCAATAACGTTTCTCAAATCAAAAACTGCATTTAGCCTTCGAGCCAACTATTTATGCAAACCCTGCACAAAGACTTGAACGATAGTCAACAAGCGAGGGAACAAGAGAGAAATAGTTGAAATAACTCGTAAAATATTAAATCAACTTAAAGCATACCAGCATTACAGAGAATTTTTTTTTTTTTTTTTTTTTTTTTTTTTTTTTTTTTTTTTTTTTTGTGGAGGCAGCTAATATAACTACGAATTCTGAGGTGCTAGGCCAAAGGGGGCAAAAAAAAGCACAACCTCTGAGGTATCCAATCGTCGCTCCCATGCTTTAAAAACCGACTTTACACTCCCGGCGACGGATTCGTTCAATGCTACGACCTGTAATAAGAAGAGATGAGACAAAAGTGACCTTTGAACTAATCCTCATTAGAGACCATCAGTGTAGGATCCATCGTTCGTAATTTGTGCATCCCCAAAACCAAGCAAGCCATTTATTGGATCAACAAGAGGCTAATTAATTGATCAATATGATTATCTGTAGCTAATGACCGCTAATCTAAGAACTCATAACTGGCGAAACACAAAGAAAGTAAATAGAAAGCGAAAAAAGCCATTTCGACAACAATCTAGGGGTTCGATTAAACTCAAAGTGAAATCAGAATCAACAAAATGACCGAAATGAGAGGAGAACAAGACAACAATTCAGAATCCGTGAACAACATAGGAAGGAACCGTATGAAGGGGCGAAATAGACCTTAGAGAAGTCGATGTGCTTGTACAGAGAGAAATCCGAGGAACAGTTGTGATCCTCGCAGCTGTGATCGTGCAAACACGCCATCCTCTCTCTCTCTCTCTCTCTCTCTCTCTCTCTCTCTGTTCTATCCACTTCTTCAAAACCCTCGGTTTCGATCTGGACTCGCGAGCTCTTCAATATCGTATTATGGGTACGAGAAGAAGAATCGAGAAGAGCACGCGAAACTTATTAACAGCGAGGAGTGAAAATGATAATAAAGCGAAAAAGGTAAAAGAGAAACAGAAAAAGGAAAAGGAGAGAGAAAGAGAGAGGAATCGGCGCTTTTTTGGGGGTTTACTCCGGACTCGAGAGTCGAGAGAGAGATTCGCTGGGCGGTGACTCGGCGTCTAGACGCTTCGCGGAAACAGTAGTAGATTGATGACGAACATTGCGAATGTAGAAAATTTATTTGGACCGTGTGCACCACGTGATCCGTAGACCCGCACCGCTCATTCGATGCGATCTTCCAGCACGGGATGGGGGCGGTGCACGGATGACATGGTGGATCTCGTGCAAGCGAAAGTTTTCTCGTACAAAATGGGCTAGGATGGCCCCACTCGCTGGGAAGCTTGCTTGGATTTGCCCAATCGAGCCCATGGGCTGGCAACGGGCTCAGCTATCGTGGCCCGTTAACGGAAGTCGTTCGAAGAAATAATGGCCTGCACCAGGTGCATCCGTGCTCCTGTACACCGCATTCGCATCAACTTACCATTCTACGTAATTTTCAATCGCTACAAACCAACGAGATTCAAGCTGTTCTCTATTATGTGAAAAAAAATTGGATGCTGGTGATTGAAAGTTAAGATGGAGAGGAAGGTTGATTTGTGCTCTGCTTTATAATGAGCACTGCACTCTTCTATTGTTTGAAGCTTATTTTCAATTCTCTGATCATTCCAGATGTCGCTTTTAGCAGAAGCTTGTGACCAGATATTTTTTGTTTAATAGATAGATCGCTGCTGGATCTTCTAGGGACTCCCCTGCAGAGATGAAGGCTTCAATCACCACGTGAAAATGGTTAATTTCGAGGAGATGGTAACAGGCACTCCTCAGACTGGAGTGCCGAAGAATATGATTTGCATCAACATGAATATAAGCAAAATATTATGACTTCAGAAAGAGGAAGAAATATGAAGCAGATGACAAACTTGGCTTCCCTACCGTTTAGTCCTCGTTCCAGACACAATGGTCCCATGCAGAAGCCCAAAAAAAAACGAAGAGGAATTTTTTTGAAAAAGAAAATAGCAGTTTCATATACCAGAACTCCAAAATAAAGGACCAAAAAAAATTTCAAAACAAAGGTGAACGTCACAACAAAAGAGAATTTTATATGACATCTCTGAATTGCCGAAGCATGAGTCGCAATTTCATGATAATAATAATGTCCTTACCACTTCAAGTCTTTAAATACTGGCCAGAATGACCAATTTCCTTTTGTCATTTCTATTTCAAGTTTCTTATGTTTTATACATTGTAACTGTTACACCTACATAAAATCGTACAAATGCCAATTTCACTATCGTGGATATCGGGTAGCTTTTCTGCAATTTATGTTGCTGTGTCATTTTAGAAATCAGGCTTCACCAGTAGCATCAATTTTCCATTCTAATTCGCCGATGACCGTGTTGCATACCGATGAATGCCCTCTAAAAATTGCCCAAAAATAGCATCTGATCCTAAGATTTCAGAGTACTTCGTGAGTATCTCCATAAGCTGATCCCTAAGACCACTGCACCAGCTGCACCAGCCAAAATCTGCAATAAATCACAATAAAAGATAAGCTAAATCCATTCTCAAGTCAAGACAAATTTATGAACGGCATAGGAGATATTCCTCTACAATCCTACTTGAAATGCCTTAGAACACATTTTGGAAGCAGGTAGTAAAGCATCCACCGACTGGTCCAAGTGATATTGAGGAATCATGCACGTGAATACCAACGGAAAAAACAGCAAATATAGGAGAGTAAGGACATTTTGCAACAAATTATAATATCTTGCAGGAACATTGAGTGGCATACCTTAGCGTCTCTGCTAAAACCGTTGGTGCTCAAATGAAGCAAGGACTTCAGCATCCTAAAGTGAGATAACCGCGGCATTAGAATGACTACAGTGTATTGTTTTCTACATGGAAAAGGTAATATTCTTTGCAATGCCACTTGCACTCTGCTCCGTGTCAAAGCTTTTCTGACTTTAGTCCGTCCTTCATCTTGAATCTGCATGGAGAGAGAAAAAAGTTTCAGCATAAATGTATCAGAGTCATGTCTAGTGATGTATAATGTTTTACAGAAGTTTTCTTGAACAATAGTAAAACGTGCAAAACCTGCAAGTAATGCAATCACAAGAACATTATGCATCGCTCAAAATCAAACAGTACCTTGAATGATGCACCAACATCCCCAGAATAAGCTCTTGATTGGTAGCTTCGCAAAATTCTGTCTAGCCAATAATAATTTTCCTACAAATGCAAGAATGTCAATAACTAAAACAACTTATAAACAATACAAATATTATGTATTCAAATTAGATAAGTGTCATAAAGTTCAAAAGTAAACCTGCAAACCATTTTCATGAGCTCGTTGTTCTATCTCCAGAACAGTCAAAACATCCTGCTCAGAAGGACCTTGATCTTGAAGATATGATATCTCATCCAAGGCAAGGTCAACCTGTGGGAGATCTGTTAAGTTAATTGAACTACAAAAAGAAAGTTGCCCATAATGCAATTTCTGGAAAAAGATTTTGCAAACCATAAAATGCTGGAATAGTACATACAAGTTTAGATGAGATGTCTGGGTCACACGAGAAATTTACACTTATGTCACCACGAACATCTCCACTTCTCGAAGGTTTATTACCACCCAGGAAGACGGAGACATTAACTGAGTATATCTGAATATTCACGAGAAAATATAGTATAAAAGCTGTAACTAATTATGCTAAATGAAAAAGGGAGAAAGAGAGGCACGAAAGAGTATTACCTGGCCATGTTTGAACCGAAGAACTTGCATAATTTTGGTCTCGAGAAGTTTACTCAAAAACCCAACATAGTGGATCTCTTCCATCTGGAAATGAGCAAATCCATCAATAAATGTTAAGCTGATGAATCATTAAGTCCAGAAATAATATGCACATTTTATGAAGTACCATTGATGAATTCTTCAGCAACACAGGAAATGCTAGTTGGACAGAGCACTGAGCTTCAACCATAGGACTGCGGACAACTTCCCTGCACATAAAAGGCCTAATTTGTAAGTAAGGTTCCATAGGAAGAAACACAAGCATAGTTAACAGATCAGAAAAAAAACAAAAGTTCATGACATATAAGATGTATATAAGCTCATTAAAAGAATACACTGTAAGACACTGGAGATGAGCAAATCATAGCATCGCACACCTAATAATAGTGGCTGGAAATTTGAAAGGCAACCCTTTTAGGTCATCACGGTTAAACTGTAGAATTGGTTCTGACGGCTTTGGTATCCCACCCTAAACAAGACAGTTGAATCAGCTAGTGTAAGATACTTCTGGATTTGGCTGACTTGAAAGAAACTCACCAAGTACTGCAAAATCAAAGGAAGAGACACAGCCGGATGGATATTCCCAACTATGACTACAGTAAAACTTGAAGGATCCTTGAAGCAGTTGTTGAAATATTCACATGCTCTGATGGGATCCACATTTTTCAGGTCACTAATTCGAATCGGCTGCACATCAAATTGTAACAATTAATAAAAATAACACACGGGAAAAAGAGGGCAAAAAAATCTAAACAAACATACCCTGAAAAAGTAGGAGTTCCCATAATTGAGTTCCCGTACACGATTTGCAAATGCAGTGTAAGGGTCTCTTTCTTGCGCACGAATTGCTTCCTCTGCCATTTGCATTACTATTTTCACTTCCTCTTCCCTTGGTTCCACATTTGTAGTAAATAGTTGGTAGACTAGCTACATATGTCAAGAACAATAATAAAGTTATTCGAAAATATGGTGCAATGTAGCTATCATGTATTTGTCATCATTATCATCGCACACCTACTTTCGTCATGCTATTGGTATTTAAATAGTTTTAAATGTTATGATTTGTTTCATGTAATATTGACTTAATCACCTTTTCCAGAGAAGTAGGTTCTAAGCAAATGATTGCTAACTGTTGACAAAACAAAAACTTCACTTGTTGACAATTTTTATGCTGATATCCAGATGAAAAAAAGAGACTAGTGTTCACTCGTGTTTCTACAACGTTCTGAGTTCTAAGGAGATAAATTCTTAGCATGTTATTACATGTGATTTTTTGCCAGGACTTACAGGTAATGTGTTTGGAGTTTGGACTAAGAAGATGCAACATTTACAGAAATCCAGGATTATGAAAAAAAGTGAATACAAGATATTCCTTTGAAAAAGAATGATTTGATTGCAATTCTTACGGATGAAACAAATTTGTCAGAACAGAGAGAAAATAAGGCTACAGAAAGGTGGAAAGGCAGAAGGTAAGGGGTTGAAGGTTATAAAAGAGCGGTCCATTCAAGAGTCAAGAAGAAATGCAAATCAAACAACATGAGATTGCAACAAAAAAGATGTGTAGTATTTTATGTATGAGCATGGTTTTGTGCAAATGACAAATAGCTTGCAAGACAAACCTGGAGAGCAGTTTCCAGATCAGAAGGCGAGCAATCACCAGAAAACGTTCTCATGTATGCTCCAACTTTTGTGCTGACTTCAGCTCTTTTACCGGCAAGCATGTCCATAAGGACTGACGGTTTATACCCAAATACACCGATCTCTCCAGAGATGGTTGACCCCATTGAGCATGAAATATATTCATCCTCTGACAATTCGGATAAACCACCATAAGCAAACCCAGTAAAAATAACCTGCCAACATTTTTAACATAACCAGGTTCAGAACTAAGTATTGAAAGCCACGAGCACCATATGCTGCCTCTAGATGTAAGTAGTTCAAACAAAACAAGACACCAGACTTTACTGATCAATCAGTACCTGATCATCAAGAAAGTCGGTACACTTATAGCAAATCCTCATGCCATTGGACAAAAGTAACTCAGAGACACCAATGCTCACGTACTCTACCTGTTCTACAATGCTCCTGAAGAAGGAAGGATAAAGGTGTAAAGATAATAATTTGCACCTCAAGTCAATCAACCATAATACAGTACATTTTCAATAAAAAATATAGGTGACAGTTAAATACCTAGCCTTCCACATGATAAATTTATAATACTAGGGTCCAGGAAAAGTGATACATCATATAAGGAGAGATTTAAGGCTTCTGCATCGTAAATTAGCAAGCGCAGAGCAAGCATTGCCAGTCCACACAATTACACATGTTCTGCTTATATTTCCAAGTACATGCACACTTGAAATCAAATGTTCATATACTGACATATTAATAAGCTGAAGAAATGATTAACATTCCTAAAGTTTTCAACACTTCAACGCCAAAAATATTTCTTAAAATACATAAAGAAGCAATTGAAGCAATTTTATTCAATTTACAAGCAGAAAAAGCAATCTGCTGCAAGTCACCAAGAATAAGAATCTATGATGATGAATGTTATACTTCTAGAGGAGAGTATAAATCAACAAAAAGTTACGAACAGACAGATTGAACGGTTAAAAGCTGTTTATCCGACCAACAAGCAATCGACAACAACAACTCGTAAGCAGCAAGTTTAGAAAATCAAAAAAAGGCGAGCAAGTAAAAATCATGAAATATTAAAAGAGCTTTACCCTGGTTCTGGGCTTTCTCCAACAATTTCTTCAGGAACATTTTCATCATCCCAAAGAGGAATATTTCTCTCATTTTCTAAAGCATCGACTTTTACTACAGCAGCTTTCAGATCCTCTAGAGTAGCACGAGCTCGAGGTTCTACTATTTTTATTACACAGCTGCAGGTAGTGCAAAAGTTTATAGCAAACTTTGATACCTCTGCTGGAGAAATGTCTGCATGCATCAAAGCCAATTTTTTTTTAAAACAAAAGCAAAAATGAGGAAACAGGAGAAAATGACTCCTCAAAAGCTCAACCAGGAATTTATCACCATGTAAGTGTTATAACATCATCACACAATTTCAGAAGTTAGCCTTTCATATACAGTAGCTAAAACCAAGTTGAAGACGACTACATGTAAATATCTTTATGTAGGTAGGTGAACAAGAGGCAAACACAATTAAATTAGGCACACTTATTTAACTCCTCAAAGATGCTACTTTTAAGTCAATATTTATCCAAAATAACATGTCTTACAGGGAAGCTTTCACATAAGATGATTTACCATATATCCCACAAAAGTTTAACATTCATGGAGCCAGCCTACCAAAATTGCTCTAAGAAACATAACAAATATCTTTTGCTTTTGCTTCAGTGAAGCTATCCTTGGTTTGGAATTATTTTCAGAACAAATTTCTAAAATCATGACAAAGGTCACCATGCTTCCAGGCTGCATAAGAAAACCACTGTGAATATGCAATTCCTTTTCTTGTCAAGAAACCTAATTATAAGACATTTAAATTAATGTGCAGCTTCCACAAGCAGCATCTCATAACTTACGAGGCAGGAGAGTCTTCTGTAATTGGGCTTCGTACTCAATACCAACAACCGGTTCCTTGCGTAAAAAGTGCTGGAAAAAATTATGAAATAAATCAATAATTTCAAGATTCTAAATGACATTTACGAAACCGAATAAGCAGCACTAGGTAAAATTAAACACACAAATCTAAACTTGTATATCAGTAACCAAGGATGCAATATCAGCCCACAGGCAACACTAGGTAAACTGAATGCTAGACTTTAATGTGTTGCTTCATGATGCTACAAGCAAAGGCATAATCAACATCTTGAACAGGTTAAATCATAAATGCTGGTTCAAAAAACATGGACACCTGAACTGGTGGTGAATTATATGTGCTAGACAAATAACTTTGTCAAGATGCAAATGTAAAAAAGAGATCAACTACAATCTGGAGCTAGCTATCCCTGACAGAAAAATGGCCCATCAAAGCCAATCAAAGCAGGAATCATATACTGCGTCACTTTATTGCCTTATTATTTCGGAGAAAGTAAACAGAAAAATATTAAAAGATTTCAGTCAAAGAAATTGTTGATGGGAAGAATGTTAGTTTGAATTTGATAAATGACACATACGAATATTTTTCAATAACCATAGCAAATAAACAAAACATAATTTGAAATAATGGGCTTCACAAGACATAAGTAAACAACATAAGCAAACCAAATCAATAAGAGTAACAAATCAACAAGAGTGACAATTCTAAACAGCATAAGTAAATCAAACATGCAGTGTATATCTCAAGGACGCAAAGAAAAAAAAAAAAAAAGCTGCTCGAGAACCTGTAAATATTCATCACGTAAACTTGTTGATTGCATTTGGTCACGCTCTAAAAATGCAGATTCAATCTCCGACATCATCAATGCACGTACAATGGATATTTCACGTTCTGAAAAACCATGAAGTCGAACTCGGGCAACCTGAGAGACTTTAAAGTCAAAAGGAATGATTAGGGAGAAACCCCCACACCTTGGGGGGGAAGAGACAAATCATTATATAGTTAACATAAATTATGGTAAACTATACAAGCTTACCCATACATCTGTTATTGTCGTTTAACATACAATTCTTCTGTTTGATCACTCTTCTCCATATGAGGAGTAACTTGTTTACTATTTAGATGACTTGAGATCCTTGGCATTGCGCATATAGAGAAGGTTCAAACTATAAGAGGCTATAACTTCACAAACATTCTACTTACCAAATAAGATAATAAATACTGTACTAATCTTTGCAATCAATTACCCACTAAAGAAAAGGAATACATAAATTGTTATGTAATTAATTGAGCCACTCTTCTAACTGACTACAGTATACACCTTAAAAGTGTTTACTGCAACCAACCACATAGGGAGTTCACAGGTTTGCAAAGATGCCAATATTGAAACAAGATTAAAACTAATACACTAGATATTATCTGTAGGAGTTTGGAATTTTAAGAATACCTCAAGTAGCATAGACTCAAGGGCCTCAACAGTCCCCCCTTCTCCGCAACTCGAAGTCATGATGTAAGCTTTTACAGGACGAACAAGAGAATCTGCAGCAGAAGAGCAAGAGAAGTATGGGGGATCTCTCCTGCGAGATATTTTGAAAAACCTCTGGTTTAAAGCACAATGAAACATCGCCTCAGCAAGCGAATCCCGGTAATCCTTCACTGTTTTCATCTCACTCACAGGCAGCTTGCAGCTGATCATCACTGCAGACTAAAACAACCGCCAAAAAAAAAAAGCACCATTTAGTACATTGTACATTGCATTCACATATTAAAAAGCTATCTGCTTGCGAATTCTAATGTATAATTGATGATACATTTCACTAGCTACATGCACTCACATCCATTGAAAGTACTAACAAAAAGTACTACTAACCCCAGCAGCTTCAGATTCAACAAAGCATGAGAATCGGGGTTCTTTATGCGATGGAACAGGAAAATCTGGAATGGGTGGAGAAGAGCCAGTAACTGAAACTTTTTGACCAAAATGTGCCTTAATTAGCTCAACTACACTCTGCATGAGAAAGAAACATGATGAGAGTAACAACTGGAAAACTGTCTCAAAAAGCAAAATGTCAAGGCATACGATGTTATGAAGCATATTGTACATTAGTATAATTAGAACATTCAAACCTGTGTATCCGAGAAATCACCCACAGCAACCACAGCCATATTGCTAAAGTGGTACCACTTATGGTAGAAGTGCTTAACAGTCTCAGGTGTAACTGTCCGTATCACCTTCTCCAAACCTATCGGCAGCCGTTCTGCATACTGAACAAAGCAACTAATCAAGTAAAAATAAAATAGACGGTGATAACATATGTACAAAAATGAAGTAGCAAAGATAACTCCAAAATGACCAACGAGGCAACCCCACCTACGTATAGACGTACACAACTTGGTGAGTTATTTATACACATACAAATCAATTTAGCCTAATTTAAAAAACTACCCTATAAATATCCGCCTTTTCACTTTCCCTCCCTGACTTTCAAAATCTATATTTTGCCCCCTTAAAATTTCAGAAATATTTTCAGGAGGGTACGGTGTTAATGGAGATGGCAAAATGACCAAATTGCTCTTACTTCTTCTATAAAAAAAAAAATAATTTTTTAATATATTTCTGTCATTTTGAAGAGCATTTTCGATATAAATTATAAGAAGTAGATGGAATTGTGATGGAACCCTGACGGAAGGGGCTAAATACAACAACTTAAAATGTTGAGGGGGTAAAATATAGGTTTTCGAAAGTTAGAGAGGAAAAGTAGAAAAACAGGTATTTATAAGGGGGCTTTCTGTAATTTTGCCTTTATATTATTTCAAATTAACCATAAGTAGTGAAAAAATAGCACGATGGTCCCCTTCAACCCAGATATGCATTACAAAAGATGCTTACATTTGAAACTAAAGCATCCGTCGTACAGTAGAAACACCCATACTTATAGAAAGAAAAGGTGCAATAATACCTTTGATCCTTCAAACATTAGAACCCAATGGGCGTCCTGCATGCGTCCTGCAGCGTTACGCCCTCCTCTATATTCTTCCAAAACAGCTCCACGCTCTTTTTCAAGATCCTCTGTCGATACTCGAACCTAGAACAAGCAAATAATCAAAAATGATGTGAAAAAGTTTTGAGTAGAAACTAGGAATCAAACATACTACGGCAATATATGCTCTCAAACCTCTGAACTGAACTCCGCTAGAACTGAAATGGCCTGTGATAAGAGGTCAGGCTTGTCCACAGGAACGAGCAACTCGTAAATAGTTTCATCAGAAGAAGTCAGCGCATTCTGGCACGCGCCAAACTCAGCCCCAATGCTCTCCAAAAACTTAACAATATCATGATTTGAATATTTCTTTGTGGCGCTGAAAGCTAGGTGTTCGACGATATGAGCAACTCCCCGCTCCTCCTCTTCTTCCAAAACTGAGCTGCCAGAAAACCCCATTAAATTATTTCATTAGCAACATCCACGCGACCAAAGTATACTATCCCTTCAGTAAAACCCAACATAAAGCAACTCTTATTTCTGATGTACTAGAGATAAAATTCTGCACTGAAAGCTATGTTCATCGTACATTCTCAATTAATAAATCGAAATGCTCATCATATGGTTGTTCATAACTATTTTCTTCTCCCTTCAGGCCAGATCTCCCAATATGAACCTGCTAAAACTACATACCGTTCCCGATTCTTACAGAAACACTACGACACATACAGATCAACTAACCAGCAAACATAGAGCAAAAAAACATCTCCTAGATCTGCATCAAACATCACCATGAGCTCAGCAACCACTAAATTACTCATAGGCAGATCCAAATTCCTCGAGAGCAAGCAAAATCTCTTCACTTAGCATGCGATTTCCGCGAGATCGACGAGTGGAGAGGATTGAAAACCCGCAGATCTTCGACACAGAAGCCGAGATCGAGGGAGGGGGGTTGGGGGGCTAGGGTTAGAGTTCGACTCACCCGACGTTGACGGCGAGGGCGAGGGCGGCGCGCATGCGGGGCTTGGGGTTGGAGCGGACGTAGTAGGAGAGGCCGTTGTCGAGGACGCCGTACGCGACGCCCACGGGCTCCTCCGGCAACGCCTCGTCCATGGCGACGCTCAGAAGCTTCAGCGACCGGAACCCCACGCGCCGCCCCGGCGCCGGGCCCTCCGTTGGAAGAAGATCCATCGCCGGCTCCTGCTGCAACTTCGAAATGGTGGGTATCTCTGTTAGCTCTACTGTTTTAGAGAGAAAGAGAGAGAGAGAGAGGCAGAGAGAGGAACTTCGGCGACCGCGGTCTCTATCCCGGATTGGCTGTTCCGTGGACCTTGTATACCACGTCACCCAAGAACCGGCTCAAAACTTGCATTGAGTTTGGAATCTCTCAAGATTTGAATGGAATTGGACATCAGAAAATTATAACTTCCGGAAGTTTAACTTCCCGAGCAACAAATGTTATGACCAACAATTCATGACATGCAGGTCTCTTAAACACTACATAGACTGTATTTAATTTATATTTAAACTTATATTTCATTGCTTTAAGAACTCGTCACACATCTTGGGCCGAGCCGTTTTGTTGCTGGGCCGGAGATCCAAGTCCGAGAAGTTACTCTTTGGGCGGGGACGAGTTTGTTATCTTTGGAAAATTATCCACACGGACAGCTGAGAGTTAAAGCCAGAATCGGCGGCCAATCAGGCGGAGCCACCGAACAAGGAGAAAATTCGGCGGCGAAACAGATAACGTTGCCGATTTTAATAGGTATCTGTGCAATGAACGAGTCGTTAGCAAACGTGCATGCAAAAGGCTGCTTAAACTTGAAGGGCCGGGGCCTGTTCGTGGTATCCGGCCCGGTAATGGGCCGGATTAGTGAGTAGAAGAAGAACGTCTTTATCTAAGGGCCCACCCAATAGGACCACCATTGGATACTGCAGCAGCAATACAAATGCGGGGGATTTGGGTGGACGAGGAAGTTCCCCCAGCTATCCCGCCGCTCCTTTTTTGGGGCTGGTTGGGACTGATTCAGAGCAGCATATGTTTTTACTTATTTTCAACCGGCACTTATAACACCAGTGGGACCAAAAGCTCCGCCAATCCGGATCCATTTTGCTTCTCAACACTGCAGGGTAGTAATTGGGCCCAAATGGGCTGGACCGGGGCCGGTCTTAACAGTCAACCCTAATCCCCTTCACCCCGCCGCAGATCTGTCACCGACGACACGACGATCCCTCCCCCTCTCTCTCTCTCTCTCTCTCTACCACCCCGTACGCTCTCTCTCTACACTCTTTCTCTCTCTACCTCTCTCTCTCTCTCTCTCCCTCTCTCTCTTTCTTCCGACGCAGCTTCCCCTCCGATTAGGTTTTCGATCGCCTCCGCCAGGTTCTCTTTCTCTCTCTCTCTCTCTCGAGTGAGTGGATTAATTTGTAGGAATTGCGAGATCCAGAAGGGATTTAAAATAATCATCATGATCCACGTCTTCTTCACTGAGGAATCATTATTCTAAGAGGGTAATTCTGGGATGAATCTTGCAAGGGAGGATCCACTATTTAATTTTCAATGCGGGAGATTGGATTCTAAGTTATTTGATTTGTTCTAAAGCAAATCGATTGTATGGATCTTACTAGATCTCTACTTTCTAAATGGGCGAAGAAGATTTTTCATTTCCTCTTTTGCCGAGTATTAGAAAAAAAGGTAGTAGGATCTCCAAAAATTAGGTGTGTTATGACTAGTTTCATGCTCTATTGGTGCTCAAAAGCTCAATCTGGTCATACTTTCATAAATTAGTGACCCTGCATAGATTTACTAAGGTAAAAGTTTTCTTTTCCCCCTAATTCAAGCGTCTACTCTTAATTATATCATAGTTTGTTTTTATTAATTATCTATAAGCTGTTAAGTTTTGATTTAATTGCTATCTTAAGTTAGCGTGATATTTTTTCCCTTTATTATCGAGTGGGTTGTGGAGCAATTTTCAAAGACTGAGGTGAAACTTTTGAGAGTGCTACATGTCTTCTTTCTCAGATTAGGTAAATCTTGGTTTGTTAGAGGGTTTGACTGTGCTTTCCCGAGTGGTAATTACAACATTGTAGATTTCTGTAATTCAGGTGATTATCGAAAATGCATATTTTAGATCAAATATTGGATTGATTTCTTTTCTCTTAGTGATTGAATATTTTTGCATCGTGTAAGCTTAGATCTCTAATTTAAAGAATGCTTGTCTAGCAAATGCGACTTGTAATCCCTTGTTTCTAGGTTCAGGGAAACCTCTTCCATCCTAGGTTGGAATATTTAAAAAAAAAAAACTTTTTTTTTATGTTGTTTGATGCCAGATAACATCATAGTTTTGGCACTTGCTATATCGATATTCATTGTGACTGCTATCGGGGACTTCTATCGACAACAATGGAATCACAACAAGTTGAATCATCAGCTTCAGAACCAGCTACTTCTCCTCCCAACCCTCAGAATACTGTGCCTCTGAATACTGCGCCTCAGAATACTGCGCCCACTAGACAAGAGGCTTTTGTACGAGAGACGCCATCCTTATTTTCTACTTCTGGCATATCATCATGGGCCAAAAGCCTCAAAATTCCACAGCCTTCGAACCAAGAAGATTCAGAATCTGGGAATGCCGGAAAGTCAACTTTTGCTCGGTTCACTAGTGGATTCGGATTACGCTTGTCTCCAAAGTCAGGACAACAAGATGAGAGTGTTGATGTCACTGCCACATCACCACGGCCTGGCGTTCTAGGTTCTTTCACTAAAGGCATAGTCGACTCATCTAGAAGTGCTGTGAAGGCGGTGCAAGTCAAGGCTCGTCACATAGTCTCTCAGAACAAAAGAAGATATCAGGTGATGTTACTATGGTATAAATTTCAGAAATCACGTGCCAAACTTGCTGAACTTTTTTTTATTTAAGTTCATTCTTCTTTGTCATTATCTATTATACCACCTGAAAGCTGCTTCAGGGTTTCCTCTGCTCTGTCTTTATCATGGTATCAAAGTCGACCTTCCTCAACATACTGTTTAGGACTTTACTATGCATCCTGCATCTAGAGATGCTTGAGTGGAGCATGTTTTTGCTAAATTTCATGGTTTTTAGTTTTATTATTGTTTCCACTTATATTGAAATTTATCTTTCGTGATGTAATCCTTCATTTGAGTATTATATTTGAATCTTCTTCCCTATTTTTGTGATTATTGTTCCTCACACTGTCACACATAAACTGTTATGCAACTTGCAATTTGTCTTTTTTGTCCTTAAAAGAATATAAATTCATATCATATATCAGGTGCCACTGTTAGTTTGATATTCTTTTGCTATCGTAGCTGCAAACCAATTTGTTATGCGCTGTAGGAAAATGACTTGAAATGCTAATTTCCATCTTTGCTAGTCTTTTCTTGAGGCATGCCATGGTTTAAAGTAGAACAAAAGAATCCTTACCTGCCACGTCTTCTCATTCTGCTATTTTTTCCCCTTATGTTTATGCCAGGAAGGTGGATTTGATTTAGATATGACTTACATTACTGAGAACATAATAGCCATGGGCTTCCCTGCTGGCGATATGAGTTCAGGATTTTTTGGATATATTGAGGTGATTTTGAAACTTTTGTCTGTCACAAATGCTAAATAGCTAGACTTGTTCCAACTTTCTGAGAAGTAACAACAAATGGCTGATGCAGGGTTTCTACCGTAATCATATGGAAGAAGTGATAAAGTATTTTGAAACACATCATAAGGTAAAACTCTTATTTGTTGGTTCTTTTCTTTGATTTGAAGTGAGTTTTATATGTTATCCCAGACAGATGATATAGATAGTTTAAAGAATTTTGTTGAGCTTATCAAACCTGTGATTTTAAGGAAGGAAAATATGATATCTACTAAAAGAATAAAATTAGTAATTTTATACTGATGGAAATGACCATGGTATACTAGTATACTACGACGAAATAGGTAGCTGACTAGTCCACGTTAAGGATTGTATTTCGCCTTCTTACCCCTTGCATGAGTTGCAAAAGGTGTAGACTAGTAACTTTGTATTACTTTATAGCATATGCTTCTACACTTATGCAGAATGTGATGGTTATTCTTTTGGTATACAGTATGGTCTTTAGGTTCTGTGGTTCTTTATGATAAATTCAGTTCCAGCATTTTATTGGAATTAACCATCTATGATGTATTGCTCGTGAGATTATTTGATAATTCTGGCACATTTTGTTGACTAAATCTTTTTGCATAGGGGAAATACAAGGTATACAACCTTTGTTCAGAACGGCTGTATGACGCGTCACTTTTTGAGGGAAAGGTGCGGACAATATCTCAGCAAATTGTTTTACTCATCTCTAATCACTGGATAATCAAATGCGTAAATGAGCATAATTCATCAACAAAGGCAGATGCGTATGGTTGTAAATAAGTATGTTATATTCAAGTTTGGAGAAATGATTAAAAAGGGGATTTCAGCTAACATGTCATGCTCTCATTCCCCCTCTGCATTGGTAGCCATTTCAAACTTTTCTACGGATGTAGCATAGCCCCTTCTTTCGTATGAATTGGAATACTATTTTTGACGACCCAGATAATTTATATAGCTGCTGGAGTCTATGTTAGTGACTTGTCCGTATGCCAGCATACTGAATACATTAATTTTTTCCCTCCTGAATAATTACAATTTATGATGCAAATTTCAGGTGGCATGCTTCCCATTTGATGACCATAATTGCCCTCCTATCCAACTAATAATATCATTTTGTCAAAGTGCCTACTCATGGTTGAAGGAGGATATTGAAAATGTGGTTGTAGTCCATTGCAAAGCTGGTATGGCGAGGACAGGGTTGATGATTTCTAGTCTTCTATTGTACTTGAAGGTGAGTTGATTATTTTTGTCCGCCTCTTGGACCTGTCATTTGTTATGTTTCATTACATCATAATATATTTCTTTGTGCGCAGTTTTTTCCCACTGCTGAGGAGTCTATTGAATATTACAATCAGAAAAGATGTGTAGATGGAAAGGGGCTTGTTCTTCCAAGTCAGATTGTTAGTCTATTGCTTGCTGTAATATATTAAGTTCTTCAAAAGAGATCCTTATATCTACATTACTTTTGACTCTTTGTTTGAAATTTCTCCAGAGGTATGTGAAGTACTATGAGCGCATTTTGACTTACTTCAATGGTGAAAATCAGCCAGGCCGCAGGTAGAGCGAAGTTTCTTTCAGTTATCTTAACTTCATCAATGTTGTAATATATTTTACTCGTAAATGCTATTTCTGATAAATGACGTTTTGTCCGTGTTTCTTCAGGTGCATGCTCAGGGGATTTCGCCTTCATAAATGTCCTTATTGGATTAGGCCTTCAATTACTATCTCCAATCATAATGGTATTAGCAAGCACTCTCTTAATTTAGTTGCATGCATGCATTTTACGATCAGAGCACTTGAATAAAATTCAGAGCATTAATTGCAAATCTTGTCCTCATGTTAGCGTTAGACATTCAATCTCAAAGTTTAGGGACTAAATAGAAATTAAGGTTGAAGTTCGGGGTTCGAATTAAAATTAGGATAAACCTGAGATCAAACTTCTGGGGCTAAATTGTTACAATTGAAACTTCAAGAATAAAATTAAAAAGAAGTTGAATTTTGCAGACAAAATCTCCTATCAATCCTGTTCATTATCATGTGATTTTGGGTTATCTAGCATCAAATGCGCAGTTGTTTCCATCTCCCTTGCTATTTGTTATGGGGGAGAATATACTTACTGTCAACTTATTTCTGCAGAATATAATTATCATTGTTTAGCTTTTGTTAGTAATATTGGAAGATTTGCCATTGATATGGAGTTCTACACATCTTCCATCCTTCTAAAGCAAAAGGGGACAAATGGCTTAAAGGGCCTACAGAGCGCAATATAATGTTGTCATTAGACATGCTTTGGTTGTGCGCTATGTAGACTACAAATTAGTTTAGTTTGTTTTCCTTGGTGTCAGATTGGATAATTGAATTTTCTCTCTATCATATAGACTATGTCTTGGAAGTTGTATCATTTAACTGATAATGGGTAGTTTTTTTTCTGCACTTGGCAGGTGGGACTTTTTTAAAAAAATTTTGATCTTCTAATTTTCTACCCTGCTGGAAAGTAATATGCACATTACGTGGGGCTATCTGTGTTGTGTTGATCATTGGCATACATTACACACTGAAGCTTAGTTGTTCTAATTCCTTATTTTGTAAAATTATTATGAAAGCAGGCAGTAATATGTGATTTTTGGCACAGGAATTCTGTTTTCAACAAAGAAGCATCCAAGGACTAAAGATCTAATGGTACAATTTAGTTCAATATCTAAAAATCTCTTGTTAGTACTTATGCTGTTAAAGCAATAATATGGATTTAAAGCAATAATGTGGATTTATACTACCAAACCCACTTATACTGCTAGATTGCTTCTTCTTTTTCTTTTCTTTTTTTTTCATGTATCCATTTCAACATCAGGTATCATGATAGTTTTTCTTTGTTTAAAGGTTAGGGAGAATTTCTCTGACTATTATTTTGATGTGGTGGAAACAGAAGCTGCCTTGTTTATAAAGGAAAAAAAATGCAGGCCTCTAAGGTCTTAAGATTCTGTCAATCATAGAGTTGGAATGGTCATTTGGATGCATTTTTTTTTTTAAATATAACTAGTGTTTACTGTGGTAGTAACAAGTATTCCTCCTCTTTGCCTCCTATTTATCCCATTTTTAGTTAACCAGCTTACACTGTGATATATAGGAGCAAATCACACATGATCATGTGCAGTATATCTCATCAAGTCTAAGAATGTTTGCAGTTTATTTTTCATATCGTGCAGAAATCTCATTTTGCATTACCTTTTTTTAAAGCCTGAGGATTTCTGGTTCAGCGCACCCAAAAAGGGAATCATGGTCTTTGCATTACCTGGTGAACCTGGTCTCACTGAGGTTGCTGGTGATTTCAAGATTCACTTTCATGACCGCCAAGGAGATTTCTATTGGTGAGTTCTTTCATTCCTCATAACCTTATAATGATCACTTTCCGTGCAATTTTTCAGTCAATTAAAAAGAATCCCTTTTCTCTGGGTCTCCAAACCTTTTATAGGAGATGAAGGTATAAGATCAAATGGAGGAATTCAAATGAGGAGAGAAGTTAGAGAAAGAAAAAAACTTACGTGACTTAAGTAGAAATATAAGGAAAAGGAGATCTGAAAGGGATTGAACGCACATCAGTTTCGGTTTTTCTACTGTGATACAGCAGAACAAGTATTGTTCAACTCTGTGTTTCAACATATGAACTGCAATAAAATGCCTGGGGAGTGAGATGTCTGAAAATTTAGTAGAAACTTCTATACCCTGTCTTGTTAACTCTTCGTTAATGGATTGTCATGTTCTGGAAGTACTTGTTATTTGTGTTTGTTGATTACTGACAGTTATTTCCTCTCCTTTTCATTCTCAGCTGGTTAAATACAACAATGACAGAAAACAGGAAGATCTTGAGTGCATCTGACCTTGATGGTTTTGAGAAGGTGAGCAGCTATATTCTATAGTTACTGCAGGATATGTTTATATGGTAGTATTATAAATCCATAACTTTTTTTCGTTGCAGCACTTTTGTTTTTTCCTTTTCTTTTCATTCCTTCCTTCACTTAACATTGAACTCACAAAGTCAACTTATTTTAATACGCAGAGAAAATTACCCTCTCCAGGATTCCAGGTGGAGGTTGTCCTAGTTGATTATGATGGTTCTCAGCCATCAAGGCCGGTAAACACAACTAGCGGTACAAACAAGGAACCTGTCGCGACAGAGAATAATAATAGCTCATCATCGGCTCCTTCAAATTCTAATCCTAGCCCTAATCCCAATCCCACAACTAAAGAAACAGGAAGCAGCCAACAAGATAGAGATGATGTTTTCTCAGACAGCGAAGAAACTGCAGAAGGTGGTGGGTCCACCAAGAGCAGACGGGTTGTTTCCACAACGACTGCCGCTAAAGCATCCGAAACAAGTGTTAAAGAGAAAGAAGCAGCGAACGTAGCACAAGGCATTGAAAAAGTTTCACTAAAAAGCGAAGAGGGGGAGGTTCGAACTGAAGGGGGGGAGAGTAAAAAGGCCTCGCCCCCTTCGGGTTCAGGGCCCCCACCGCCTCCTCAGCCGGAATCCACTTCAAGTGTGAGCGAGTTCAAGGCAATGGCCGCAGATGCGTCAGTCTTCTCTTTCGGCGACGATGAAGACTATGAAAGCGAGTGAGAGCTTCCCCCCCTGTTTGGGTTCTTCAAATCGTCAATTGTGTAGATAAGAGTCCCTATTGTAAGCAAATTCATGTGGGGAGCAGGCCGTATCATAGGGAAGCACAAAAGACGAGAATTCAGATTGATTCGTTCTTGTTCTTGCATTTCATGTTATTTATTATAGTTCTGTATATTTCCTCTGTGATCTTATCTCTCCATGGTTGTTTCTGGACTGAGTTATTATCAATAACTGTTGGATGGCGTTCTTTGCAATAGTAAAGTCTACACTATGTAATGTAATAATGAATAAATATTCACAAGTTTGTCTGAGTTTTGAGCGCTTAATTACTTCTCTTTGATTGCTCGGAATTTTGAACTTGTAGACCTAACTTGGACCGGGTTGGAGCTGAATTTAGAGAATCGGTGCACCGTGGACCATAAGTGATCCAAACCTGGCCCACTTGAGGCCCACTCAAGGATAAAGCTCTACACGATCAACAACAATAAGAGAGGAAAAGAAAAAGAACAACGAAAAAAAAAAAAAAAAAAATGCTTATCCGCTGTTGTATCTGCATTCCCGGCGCTATTCCTCCTCGGAATAGCTTTATCCCGTCTCACTCCTCTCCTCCTCCACCTCCACCGTTCCTCTCTCTTGCGCGCCTCTCCTCTCGATCGGGAACCCGCGCCCTCGTCCTCTCCGCTAAATCCCAAGCGACGAGGCGAAGCAAAACCACAGCGGAGCCCGAAGCAGCCGAAGCCGAATTAGTACCGGAAGAAGATGGAGGAGGAGGCGAGGTATTCGAAGGGGAAGGGTCGTTCCCTTTCGCCGAGGGAACGAGCGGAGATGATGAGGGGGATGGCGATAGAGGCGACGAGGGTCTCGCCTATTCGAGTGGGTATAGAGGTGGAAGAGACGAGAAGGACTACGACAGAGATCCTGAGCTCGCGGAGATATTGGGTAGCTGCTTCGATGATCCTCAGAAGGCCCAAGCTCGAGTAAGCCCCTGGGTTCTCCTCAGGATATCACCCTTTTCCCTTTTTTTTCGTTTTTTGGGTTTCAATTTCGGAAATGAACTTTTCTAAGGTGGAGGAGAGGATAAGGAGGAAGAGGGGGAAGATACTGCACGCAAAAACTGGATCTGCGACCCCCATGGAAGTTATATTCAACAAGTAAGCTGAATCTCTATTCTGTGTGTATATTGGATTTGAGCGGCCTCTTTTCTATTTTATTTTTTAAAAAAAATGGACTTGACCACATGAGAAAAATAAACGCCTTTTTTTTTATTATTTACTTTGTTAAAACTTGTTGCTTATATCACATTTATTTGAGTCTTCTTTAATTTCTATGATCATTGGATTAAACTGATTGGCCGCAATGCAGATTCGGCTTTTCAAATTCCTATATATGGTTTGAGTTCTACCATGCCCCTTTGCCGAAAGATATTTCCTTAATATGTGATGTAAGTTGTGATTCCGAATCTCTGGTTGAAATTCACCAGATTGTTTCCTTTTTATCTGATGATTGTGCTTGCAGACTATTCGATCCTGGCACATTGTTGGGCGGCTTGGTGGGTGCAATTCCATGAACATGCAGGTAAGAAACATCATCAAAGTTTGCGACCGAACAGTTACCATCTGATGTGAGGAATTATGAGCTCAAGGATGGACGATTCCGATTCCATTTGATGAGTTTTTTGTCCTTTCGTTGAATAATGCATTACTTGGTGTGTGTTGAAAACCTTAAAGGTACATAATTCAGTCATGATCTTTTCAGTTATCACAGTCACCTTTGGATAGCAAAAGACCATCTTATGACGCTATCCAAGGAGCAAATGTAACACCAACAACATTTTATAACATTGGGGATCTTGAGATTCAAGACAATCTAGCTCGTATATGGTAAGATCTACTTGCTTGATGATTACTATTCAAAACAAACATACACTGTGAATCCTCTTCAGTCATAGATTTTCGGATATCAGTAGTGCTGAGGCTAATTTTGAATATACCTGTTGTTTTACCAGGGTAGACATTGGTACAACTGAGCCACTGCTGTTGGATGTGCTTATTAATGCCTTAACTTGCATAAGTTCAGAGTATGATCTCAACTTTCTCAGTGCCTGTGCATATAAATTGCCATTTAAGCTAACTCGAATACAAGGTTGATAGATGTTGCTGATTAATGCAGTTTTTAAAAGGTTTGCTTGTTCCTGGATATAAATAGCGTTCCTGTCGATTTCATTAGAATATTATTCCCTTACAGGCCCCTATAGATTTGCTTGCTAGAATGCCTTTGGATATAGAATGTGAATCATTTTGGCTCCTATGTAGCTATGAAATAAGGATATTAATTTTCGTTTTTTCATCTTTCGCCAGCTATGTAGGGATCAGACAAGTAATGTTCGGAGGGTCGGAATTCAAGAACTGGAAGGACAACTTGACATCAGAAGATGCTGGTTTTAGTACTCATAGGATCTAACTTCAATGTGGTCTTATCCTTTTCGGCGGAGGAAACCTATTGGCAAATCCTCAGCTCTTTGTTGAGATTCTCTTCAGTAAAGCATGCGGCTAAACCAATTCAAGTGTTGTCTCAGGACCTCCTTCCTGTTTTTTGGAATATAGATAAGCAGTTGGTTGCTAATAGAAATCAAATATTGCCTGCGGGAAAATAGCAAAAGCGTTTGATGCTTTCTTCTGCAGAAAGTCATTTGAAAAAGAACGTGTGTGAGCAAACATTGCTATGCTTATAGGGGTAGATTGAGGTGGAATTGCTCTTTAAACGATGACTAGAAAACAAGAAACAGTTTCATTGTACTGTTAATATGTATCTCAGTGCTGTTTCTACTAATGGGGATGCTAGTTTATTGATTATCAGTTGTTTGCAAATGGCTATAATCTACTGCCCCAAAAAATTTCAGGATACTATGATGCTGTTGTTGAAGGCTCGAAGCAACCTACTGGAACATTAATTCTTTTTCTGTATCTCTGTTGGAGATGTTGAATTTTTAAAATACTTGCAATTGTACTATGATAAGTGCTTACAACAGAAAATGAATTTTTTTCCCTTTGTCGGTGATTCTGCGTTTGTGATTCTATTTGTTCTTCTTGGTCGCTGCAGATTATACTTTTTGAGTCTATATATATTGAGTTTGCATCGGAAGGTTATATGCTTGAAACGCAGCCCGATAATCACAGCTCCACAGTATAGAAATTATAGACAGGCTCCACGCCATTATCTAGACACATCTTCAGCCTCTGTGAGAGATTGAGAAACAGATGATGTTTAGACTACTACAACTCAGGCCAATTGAAGACAGAATGAGTAATGGTGAATAGCTTATTGCTCAATATCAATCTGTTTTTTTTCTTAAAGAATTGTCTGCAGACGGAGAAAAAAAAAAATGAGTGCAACGTCAATTCGATAACATGGCAAGTTTAAGTGGGGACAGAAATTGATGGAATCAGAGAATTGCAACCGAGGGAATCATACATCTTACACAGGTCAAAAATTTGTATTGCAAATAAATAAGGAGTGTTACAGTGTGGCCTGGAGAAGAATCAATTATATTCCTCGCTCAGACATGAACAGAAAACACAAATAGAATTAAATAAACGTTTATAATTTGGGCCTGCACTCCGTTCCTTTCTGGTCCTCTCTTAATAAATGTTACATTACTATCACCCGCATAAAAAATAAAAAATAAAAAAAAAAAGATTTGATACCTGAGTTGCCTTCTAATAAGTTCACCTTAGCACCATTCATTCTGGGATGCTAATAGTATTCCAACGGACAAAATTTGACGTAGCCAACGGCTACAGTTTCTGCATCAGAACGCTTCTTCCTCCAAACTGATAACAGTCGAGCATTTTGCAAATAAAACCTTCAGGATTTCTGTTTCTTCAATTTCCCTCTGTCACTGTCATTTTCTTTCCTTTTGGCTTTAACCATTTCCTTATGCTTTCCTGGTCGATCCCTCTTTCTCCTGTTGGATTTCGCACTAAGTGTCCCACTTGAGGATGCCTTTCCTTCATTTTGAAAAGCCTCCTCATAGTCACCTTCTCTATGTACAATTGCATATTGCTCCAGGTATTCCGGATTCACATTACCTTCATTATATGTTTTTATCTTTTCCTGAAAGCGGTCGTATTTACTTCATAAAACAAACTAAAAAACAAATGGAAAAAAAAGGGGTCCAAGTTAAAAGTGCCCACCATTACTTTCCTTACTACTGCCTTGAGATCTGCATCCAACGTCTCATGTTCAGGGGCAATTTCAACCTAATGATAAAGAATGGGCTTGAGCTTAGCTTCGTATTTACCTCAAGTTACAAGGATGATAACAAGTTCTCCAAAATGCCATTGTTAATCTTGAAATCATAACAAATTCTAGAATTACTGCTCATGTTTTTAATACAACATCATAGAATCTGGAAAAGAAAGCATTTTCAGATGTTTCATCGCTATTTTCTAAAACTTATTTCTGTACTGATTTCCAAAGTGCTTCACTAGAAGTCACTAATCAAAATAGTTCAGTTTTCTACTGTTTCAATTGGCCAAGCTCATCTCATTGAACTTGTACTAGAATCAGGTAAGGGAAAGTAGCATTAGAGGCATAAATTCCTCGGCTTTTATGTATTCTTCATAAAATTGGAAGCAGCTTACTTTTGAGTCCTACAGAGGGCTAATATTACCAATATTTATTATGGATGCCATCTTTTGTTAAATGATATAACTAATAACCCAGATGTGGTTCTCCCAATTTGCACAATGCCAAAAGAAATAAAATGTAAAAGTAATTCCCGCTAATTCACTTCTTTAAGTTGAGGTAAAGTTGCATGGATTTCATTTGACGCAACGCTGTAGAGATAGCCAAACAACCTTTTCATCACCTTGATGAGTAACAATAGGATCTGGTCTAATTCCACTATTCCTAGGAAGTAAGTCACCAATTGAATAATAATATAAATGCTTCTTGGAAAATCCCTTAATTTCAAAGAAATCACTATTGACCCTCAGTTTTGGAGTTTTAGTTACTGACCTTGAGAGAAGAAAAGTCTTTGTTTTGCAGACCCATGCAGAATAAAACTGAGGCTTGGGACGGCGATAATGTTACAGGAAGCTTTTCTTGGAAATACTGATGTGCTAGAGTGGGCATAAGATCAAGAATCTGTGAAATTGAGAACTTCAAAATTAGGTATAGCAGAGGCAAGCGACAAGTTCAAAAAGAAGGGTAAAAGAAGAGAAACGGTTTGAAGATTATAAAAAGTAATTTTAAGGTATAAAGCTAGCTTCCACGGAGTTCAGAGAAAAAACTATGCATTGACATCAGAAGGAAGCTAAGAGGATCCATGATTAATCTCTTAGCACAACTTACTGTATGATAATCGGCACGGTTGCCGGTATATGCCTCTAGTCGTTTCATATCATACGGGGACAATAGGTCCCGCAGTTTCTTAAAATTACCATCCATGTCAACCGATCTGGGTTCGTGGTTTGTAGAACCTGGCTTTGATTCCAAAATGCTACCACAAGTTCCAAGAGGCAATATAAGCATATAGATGCATAATTTCCAAAGTTAAAAAGAAAGGAAAAAAGAGAGAGAAGAGGGGGGCCAGGGGATTGACCAACCCCTGCAAATATGTGAAAATATGCGAAGTTTGGTGTTCGCGTTTCTACCCCACTTATTTGCACTGTGCCCCTGCCCAAGAAAAGCTGTGTTTTGCGTGTATACCCCGGCAAGGACATGAATGGAAATAGATACAGTTTGCCAGGTCACACATGTAAATCCCAACTTTATGGAGGTATGTGTGTAATGTCACATATTTGCAGGGGATATAAATGCAAGGAATTTAAACAAAAGCGGGGGAAAGACAAGACTGTCAACCTCCTTGCAAGTTTAGAATCAAGCGTGCGAAAAGTAGTGCCCAGAAGCCGCATAAATCTTTGTCTGAAATCTGAACACCCAAAATATTAACTATAAGGAGAAAGGGTTGGAAAAATGGGCATACGAAAAAAAAAGGGGCAAATACCGGCAAGATCTCACCTTGATGAAACGGAGCTAGAAACCCACAATAAGCTGATTCACTAACTTCGATTTCATCGTTATTCAATGGCTTCAGGACCATGCAAGTATGCTCACCAGTCACAGCACTCTGGACATCAAATTATAGAAGACTGTAAATATATCCAAGGTTAAAACATCAGACCACAAAACAATGGCAGAAAATGATCGTATTATGAATATTAACTGGAATATGGCCAACATAGAATGGATAAAAATTATGCTTCCTCCAAAACTGAAAGAGATCATATGTTAATCCAAAAGAAACACCAAGGTAGTGGAGCTTTTCAGGAGGGCGTTCATGAAGATGCACAAGAAGAGGAGGAAGGTTTGCTCTGGGCTTTATATTCTCTTCCAGTAAAGAGACCTGCATGGAAACATATTCATATTAGAGAACCAAAAAGAAATAAAACGGCATCAAGCTCAGGGGATGAAATAAAAAATCATGCGTCTTGATATGAGAAAAATAAATTGATTCTGATCTGAACACTGTGACTCAATAGTACTCCAAATTTACAGAGCCTAAGAGAGTATGCGTCAGGTCACGCAAAGTATAATCAATTTAATGCAAGATTACTGTTTATCCAAATGGAAACTTTTTCCTCCTGTTCTACATGGTGTAGAATATGATACAAGTCAAGGATGCAACCTTTTCTGCAGCTTCAGTGACATTAATTTTAGGTTCTTCCTTCTCCTCATCAACTTCCGCAAATTTCGTCATTTGGCCCTCATAGTACCTGCACCGCATACATAGTTTTAGACGTCGGTTCAACTGACGGAACGATGAATTAAAAGAGGGAAAAACAAAATGTTCTTACTTATAAAGAGTTCTAATAGACGATGATAAAATCCTTCTGCTTCTGATAACCAAAACTATGATAGATGACTATCAATTTTATCAACAACACATAGACTCTGCTTGCAGCTGTTTAATTCTTCTTAAGGCCTTTAATAGAAAATTCTTGATATCTAGTGTTTTATTTTACAAGCCCATGGTCCATAATTGGCCAATATGGATACAAAACTTCCAGCTCATAGATAAAGGATTAAAAAGGCATATAAAAGTAAAATGTTGCACAAACCTTGTTAAGAGCTCCACAGCAGTTGAGCCATATCCAAGCTGCAAGCATTAAACAGCAATGCACAAATATAAGAAATAATGAAAGACAAACATGACAGCGATAGAAAGGCCAGAGTAGTGTACCCCCAAGGCATTAGGATGGACAGCAATTCGCACTATTCGAGCTCCAGAAAGACTTGGAAATACATCATCTTGGAATTGTTCACAAAATTTCCACGGTATTTGGTCACCAAAAGGTTGACGACCCTCACTTAAACTTTTCATAGAGGATTTTCGTGATATTTGTCCTTCAAGACAAACCTGGAAATAAGAACAAGATGTTACATAGTCATAGAAGAAAGCAAAATGTTCAAAGAAGATAACCAAATAATCTGACCACAAGGAAGCAGTATTAACAGTTACAAGTACGTAGATATGTTTAATGTTGTCTTAACAGAGCTAAAAAGATCGCTAAAAGTTTGGTAAGAAAATATTAACTACCAAAACAACCTCTAAGCATTAGATAATCTAATTCAAATAGACTAGTCCGATGACAAAGCAACAAAAGCAAAGAATTTGACAAATAAAAGCAGATGATAACAGAAAAGAGAAACATGACACTAACACATGAAGGTGCATGGTCAAAATCAGATATGATAAAACAGATAACTTGACATCAAAATATTATCTTTTCCAAACAAAATCATGTTTTACAATTCCACAAAATTACAGAAAATTTAACAACAATCTCCTGAAAGACCAAAGTAATCTCACTGCCTTGATAGCTTGTGGTCCTGGCAAGCCCTAAGGCTAAACTATGATATAGATATCAATATAGCAGATATGCAAAGTATCATATAATTTAAATAAGTAGAATGGAGGATTTAAACCTGAACAACACACAAAATATCTGGGAGCTGATATTTTGACTCATCAATGGGACCTGCAAAACATGTGGTAGCCATTAAGTAGCTCAATAATAAGAATAATTTAAAACCATATAATGATAGGAAGTGGTGCCCATGATTTTCAAAGATGATAAATCACGTAATATTCCATACCTAGCAATACAAACAGCTGGTGGGCTGGTGCATCAGCCATCAACTGCAAATCATTCGGTGAATTTTTGTAGTGCGAGGCAACATAAAGAGCCATCATTCGCTGAATATTCAAGTTAGAATAGCAAGCATAAGTCCATTTTACAATATAGTAATCTCGCAGAACTTTCCGTAGCAGATGATTTACAATAGAATGAGATGCAAGTACAAGAAACAGTCTATGGAAATATATATGGAAAGTAACAGAAGGGAAAAAAACCTGCAAAAACATCTCACTCTCTTTGTGGTATGAGAAAAGTGTATCTCGGTTGACATAGTAGAGATCACATTCTCTTGGATTAGGCAGTCTAGGAGAATAGAAAAATCATCAATATATATACAAAAGAAATGGAATATAAGAAACCATCAATGGAGAAATACTTACCTACTAATATTTGGAATGGATTTGGCAACATCCAAGCATAGTAAACTATTAAGCCAGGACTCTATTGGATCGCCAGAGGCATATCTAATAGATTCATTCAATTCAATCTTCTTGAAGAGCCTACCTACAATCCCCCCCAAAAAAAAACAAAGATGAAAATCAATTTTGTAATCAGATTATTACTAGGCAAACCACGGAAATTGTATTATCTGCTTGAGAAAATAGTAGAGCATGCAAAGGTGGTGTAATTCTATCTTACAAAGTGAAAAAAATTGCAAGGATGTTCCTAGATGAACAGAAACAACAATACAAAATTTACCAGATTTGGGGCCATCGGTACTTTGCATAGATATCTGACTTTGTGATTCCAATTGTTGGAGAAGCTTCAGAGACAAGGAGCGTCCCGTCCCTTCATAGCTTTAAAATGAAAATGAATGAATACATAATGCATACAAATGTATCTATAGAATGTTTAAGTACATGTAGGCATATATATTATTGAGGATAAAGGAAAGAAAAGGAACAAAAAGCAACAGCATAACTTACCCATTGACAGTTGATGAGAGGAAGACCAGATATGGTCCAAGTAAGGACTTTACAATAGGCAATGGAATAGCTGCAGCTTCATCAATAACAAGGAGCTCAACTTGAGAAAGCTTTCCATGCTCATGCGGCTTCATATACTATTAATAAAAGCAACTTCTTAGAAGAAAATGGATGTGTGTGTAAAACTTGTGATAACAAGCTGTTTTGGCAGATAATCATCAACAACTATATTTTACACGTCAAACGAAAAAAACTTAATATGTACTTCAATTATATTAAAAACAAATGCACCTCAAAAGTTAATATATCATTTTGAGAAAGAAATATGTCAGTGAATAAGGAGTATTTTCATATCAAAAAGTAAAAACATTGTCAGAACTCAGAAGTAATCTTCTGCAGAAAACCCAGAGCATGTACTTTGGATCAAACTATATTAAAATAGCACAGAACTCATAGCACCTGACTCTACTATTTAATATATTAAATAAATTTTTGGTGACAGAGAAACATTAAAAAAATGACATGTGGGAATATAAGATAGGCAGTAGAAGGATTTACTTTACCTGGATTGTTTGGCGATGTTGTTTGTAGACATTTATTTGAACCGTTGCTTTCTTCAGTTCTGAATCAGTGCTCTTCACCACATCATAATGCAAATGCTCCTAGAAGTAATGGGAAATAAAATGATTTATTTATAAGCATATAGCAAAAGAAAAGATAGATCCTGATAGGAAAATATTCTACTCTCCAGAAGCCAATAGGAAAAAGAAACAAGTACATAGTTTGAATCTTCTTCAGGCTCATATATATCTATGATTCTTGAAAAGAGAATATTGAGCTGGATCTACAAGTATAAGTAAATTCAGCAATGTAATCAGACGGAAAGATTTGTTTCCTAATTGCAACTCAAGATAATTCCGTTAACCTTCCCTAGAAACTAAGACGTGGCCAAGCCCTAACATTCCTTTTTATATACAACAAGCCAAGTTTACCTATCAATATATAAACTACACGTGTATGTGTTGCAGCATAACGTTTCCAATATACATTATCAACATACAATCATATATATAGGTATACATACAGAACCTTGTATTCCAAAGCATTAATTCCCTTGCAGACAAACTCAAATAGAGTTTTGAGATTTTCTGGGCTGGGAGCAGTTACAAAAATATTCGAATACCTGAAGAAAAGAAAAGAAAAAGGGGGGGGGGAAAGGATTAGAGACCGCTAAGCTAAAATCCAAAGCAACGAAAAAAAAAAAAAGCAAAACGAAAGTTTTGCTTGATTCAAGCATATAACCCTGCAACAACAGCTCCTGCAACAGCTAGACCCAGAGCAGCTGATTTCCCACGCCCACGAGCAGCAATTAAGGCAACAGTGTTCCGTAGTGTTCTATCCAAAATAGCTTCAAGAAAATCAATCACAGCTTTCCCCTGTATGTTAAATTTAACCAGATGCTCACTGAAGAAAAATATCTTGGAGGCAAAAGCATTACGAGTTTAATTAGGGCAAAGGTGGGAAATAGCAGCACAAAAGATGGGGCTCGAACCTGATCCATAGTGCAACACTTTCCAATTAAAGGGCCAACTGGGAAATCCTCACGGAATTGTTCCTTTAGATCCTTCAATTCCCGCTCCCCTTCAGATAACCCCTCAGGATCCTTTACAAGAAGTGGAAGTGCAGACCAAGATCATTACAGAAACCTAAAGAAGCAACAATGTTTGCCCTCCTAGCCTAGTTTCTGCTTTCAGCAGTAGCCACCTCTAGTAGAGATTAAAGTGTTTGGTAAATAGAAAATTTTGGAGTTCCTACTAAAGTTGGGAGCAGAAATGAGATTCTAAGTCTCAATAGCTGAAGCTCCAATCTGGATTTTCTACTTTTGATGCAGAGAGAGGCTCTTAGGAGGAATCTCAATGAAAAAGGCTATAAGTGCTTCTTCTAACAGTACTAGTTTAGAAGAACAATATATAGGAGGCCAAACAGGCTGGTAGGTCACTAAGTGCTTTTTCATAATTCTTTATCAAAAGAGCATATCAAATTTTGCTCTATGTTCTGCCGGAAAGAGAAATATGCATGCAGTAAACTAAATTGTGTAATAAAATTCCACAGAGATGACCATACCTCCATGACTGATACAGGTTTAATTGATCTTATATGGGATGATATTGGTAATATGTTAAGCTCATCATCCATTACAACACAGGCCTTGCATGTCGCAATAGATAGTAAGAACCTCTCGTTAAACCTTGTAGCAGCCTGCGAATGAGACTCTGTTCGAAACCTCTCATGCACATCCTGAAATAAGTATATGAAACATCAACAAGAAATCAACAAGAAAGAGAAAGTTTTGTAGGTTAACAAAGAAAAAGAGAGAATGGGGAATTATCTGAAGATAAAGGAAAAAAAAACAAAAACAAATTGGACAGTCAGATATGTTCATATGCATGAATTATGAGAATCATGGGCCATCGGGAAAAGATAATGCTCACAACGCTTAAAACATTAGAGTAGGAGGTTTAGATAAATCTAAGAGAAGCAAAGTTATGTGGCTGAAAATAAAGAAAACTGATCACTAGGATAAAACTTTATATTGAAATATAAAGAAAGCTGGTCATTTGAACAAAACTTTTATATTACAAGTATTTGTCAAATAAAAAAGCCAACATTGTGTAGAGCTCTACATAAAAGCTTTAGGATTCATGTCTAGTTAATAATATTAACTCTTTTTATTTTCTTTTGCTGAATTAAGATCTCATTAATCCAATAAAATAAGTGAAACCCGTTACAAATTTTACAAAAAGACTACATCTTAAAAACGAGGCTACTATCAAGTATCAACTCTCTTTTCACAAAACGACTACCCTAAAAGTCATTGGATGAAGAAAGCCTACCATGACCATGGTGTACAGACTAGTAAGAGAAGAAAGAGAACGAAGCAAGAGCACTATCAAACCACCACCCTCGACAGTCTCAATAGTTCTTGCTAGGAGATTGGGTGTCAATGCCTCAAAGTCCTACAAAGGAGCATGGAGTTCACGTTAATGGGGGGAAAAAACAACAAAGGTAGATTGTAGACTGACAACTGGAATCAAATATAAATGACAACCTGGAGGATGCACATGCCAAATGTATTTCCAAGAATTCTCTCTGAATCTCTATACAAGCAATATTTTATATCAGCAGTTTCCAGAAAAAGGGAAAAGGGATCTGCTTTTTCAGGGTCCATCAGTCCTCGCTGCATCAGCTTCTTTATCTGCTTTGCTCGTTTCTTCTTGTGACTAATCAAGATTTATCAGTAGAGTTAGGAAAATATGATGATATAAGAAACCAGATTAAAAGAGAAAACAACTCGATATCCTGCCAAATAAGCACCTGCTCACCAAAAGGAGCAAAATTAACTTCACAACCTGCCAGGACTAGTTCACCTGGGATCACGATTGCAAATTCCAATGTGCACTTCCCGTGTCCTTAACGCATTTGATGTATTTGTGAGTTTCAGTTCCATTAAATTCAAGATAAGCAGTTAATTATTTTGCCACACACAGGATCAAATCCAATTTGGAACTTTGTTGGATTAGAACTGGAGAGAGAGAGAGAGAGAGAGAGAGAGAGAGAGAGAGAGAGAGTCCCAACCCATCGCAGAGCCAGATCGAACTCAATATAATCATTATTGAAGTTAAATAACATATATTATAAATTCCTATAGGCTAAATATAAGAATATTTCACACCTAAACTAACTAATATCCTTGATTCACCTTCTTCAGTGTCCTGCTAGGAGATATATCAGGTCCACTTGGTTAGAGTGGAACACAACGCTGAGTTTCCAAACAAAAATATAAACTTCCAATTGCACTGGAAGCACACATAATTGACACTTAAGGGCCCATATTGCTCGGGTTAGTAGCATCATACACCAGGTCAAAGTGCAAGGCAATGAGCTAAACTAAACTATCTAATAACAGCCACATTTTCCATCAAACTGTCTACTTGAAAATTTGGCTATTGCATTCAAGGGAAGACATTGTAAAAAAGGCTCGTATAAGAACAGTATCCTAGAAAGTAGGAACAATTCTTTTGCATTAAAATTAAGAACAAGAACCTGCTGATCTCAAGCTTCTCCTTATAGCACCATAGTACTGTAGGGCGAGATTTTACAACCGCCTTGCTGCGCATGTAGTTGAGATTCACAATCTGTCACCATTAAAATGTCCAATTAGCTCAAAAAGTGTAATAGAAAGTAAACAGTATTACTGAATCACGCCTCACACACACATTAGTAATGAAAAAAATTAAAATATATATTTTTAACAGATAAACTACTTTGATTTAACTAGTAAGTTAATCGGGGCCACTTAACAATTAAACTCATTTAATAATTGATAATTCGAACGTAGCAAAGTTCAACTGTTCTTCATCGCGGCCATCTCGGAACTCGCCCATTAATGCAAAGACAATCAGCATGTACAATCCATTAATCGGTGTTGCTTACAGAAGAATACACTCTCAGTTTCTAATACATTAATGGTGCGAGGGAGCCAAAAATCGAATTTTCGGGGCCTATACGGATGCTCCTTAGTGAAGAAATTGCGAGGATGAGGAGGAGACCTGGTCGCGGGACTTGTCGCCGACGATGATGAACATGGAGCGGTGCCTGAGCTTGACGCCATTCTCGATTAGGGTTCGGATGCGATCGTCCACCTTCTTCCTCATCGTCCCAGGCGAGCTCGGGCGCGGTCAGTCGAAGTAGCGGGCGGAGGAAGGACTTCGCAGCGGCGGCGGCGGCGGCGGCGGCGGAGGAGGAGAAAGAGGAGGAGGTGGAGGAGGAAGGGAATAATGGCGACAGGCGAAGAGGTTTAAGGAGGAAGAAGACGAGGGTTTTGGTCCTTGAGTACAATGAGGGGAAAGGCTTCGTTCCAATGGGCCCATGTTTTGTGGCCTCGCGGGTGCGATACGTGCCAGATCTATCTGCCGGTCCTGATTACTGAACTACGGCCTAATAGGCCTAAATACGGCCTAGAAGTGATCTGGGGTGACGATCGCCGAGTACAACCGTCTCTGACCTTATCCGACGTGATCGTGAGTGCCATAGGGCCTAATCTATCCAATGGGCCGAATACTGAACTGGAGTCCAATGGGCCCAAAATCTGCCCACCTCTCATTATTTAGCGAGGCTACAATTTTGGAGAGGGCAAGCCCCTGTGCACCCCGTTCGCCAGGTCAGCCGTGGACCTTTTTTTTTTAATTAATACTTTAATTCGACGTTCAAGAATGAAATTAACACCAAGGTCAAGCTTAGAGATCAAAACTGAAATCTAGACCATACTACTGAGTTTACATTGAAATTCTAAGAACGAACTTGAAACTGCGGCGATCGTTGGGGCGACATTGAATCTAAGTCAAATTCTGGGGAGAAATCTCTAATTAGCCCTTTTTTATCTCAAATTTTGGGGTCAAAACTGTTTAATATAATCTGCCATGCTGTGAGATGGTGTTGACGGATTGGTAGGGACATTGAAATAGTCAAATTCTGAGGAGAGATCTCTAATTAACCCTTTTTTATGTCAAATTTTGGGAGCAAAACTGTTTGATATAATCTGAGTCAAATTCTGATGTTTAAATATAATATGCCGTGAGAAGGTGTTGACGGATTGATAGGGAATCAGATATAGGCGTGGTTAGATTATTTAGGGAATCGGATATAGCCGCGGTTAGATTACTTTAGGATTTCTGAGATGAAGTGGCCTGAGGTCCAAAAGTGAATAACGTCGTAGTTGGCCCCAACTGTATATATATACATATGAAAACAATAAAAATTTTAAAAAAGGGAAGGAAAAAAAGAATGACGAGTGATTTCTCCCGAGGAAGATGGAGCACAATATTTGAGAGTGACTCCGCGTAGCTACCCAACATATGAAAATGAACCCAAAATAAAAAATAAAAAAAAAGAAGAGTTTCTAAAGATAAATAATAGATCGAGGTGTGATGTCCATTAGACTTGCCAAATCACTAACGGAGACGGTACGCGGAAGGGAGTTCCCGTGATCGTCGAGCAACTGTAGATCATAATATTATCACTGTGGTTCAAACATAAAATGAACGTACAGAAATCTGAACAGCAACGAGACGAGTAATCGACTATCGTGAACTTTACAAATAGCTACATATACGAATTACTGAAAAATTGAATATTCACTGAGCACTCTACAAACATAATGCATGTTCAACAAGAGTTTAAAAGGTGCCTCTAATCACTGTCGATTCGAGCGAAGTAAACGAAAATGAGCAGCGAAGGAATCATAGTCCGGAAGTTTTGGGTGAATATGAGAAGCACTACTCGAAGTTGAGGAGGCTTCCGCTGATGCTGATCCCGCGGTAATGGTTGCGGTTGTTGCATCATTCTCATCTTCTACAAGACGAGCTTGATAACCGCCAAGTGCTGATGACTTTGAAGCTTCCTTGAATGATGGAGATGCCGACTCCAAAGGTTTTGTAGAAGGTTGTTGAATCAACAAATCCGACCGCATAGATATTTCTTCACCATCTAAAATTTTCTCAGGTGTTGCACCTGGAAAAGGCTCACGATTTCTCCACTTCCTGCGCGTACTTTCCACTTGCTTATTAATTTCTTTACTAGGTTCGGTGTGAGTTTTAGAAATACCACCTTTTGTGCCCTCTGATGTTGTGCCTTTTGTCCTTCTTGAAAGCTTTATATCTCCACTTCCTCTTCTTCCAATGTCTTGGACTGGCTCCAAATCCTCTACCTCGTTACCACCGAAATCAAAATAATTTACTGGCCTTCTTGATTTCGATTCTTTGGATTCTGTTTGGCCTGGTTTGCTATCATGCAGCTCATGCCCAGAATCTGCAGCGCTCAAAAAGCTCTTAGTTGATGATTTCCAAGCAGTAGGAGAAATATCTGGTGTTTCTTTTATTGGAGTAGAAGCTCTTTCTCTGTAATTTCTCCTCGAAGTAGGCAGCAGCTTTTCTCTACTATCTGGACCAAAGTATGTTTGGGAAGATTCTAAACTTGATCCTTCTTCATATGACTCTTCAATATTCTTGAAAGCCTCATCGGACGATTGCTTGGAGGGCACAGACATATCTTGCATGGGTTTCCTCGTGTAAGGTGCACGCTGGTAACCTCTATTTTTGAGCCCACCTGTTAATTTTCCAAGGTCCAAACCCTTTTCACTTTCATAGTCATTATCAGCAATCTCAGGGTGTTTAGAACTCGATGGCAATTGTTTCTTTGCTCCTCTTTCTTCCATGGATAAAACTTCAGACGATTGCCACAATTCTGTATCATCCAAGTTACTCAGAAGCTTGTCATTTCTATAAGATTGCTCGTCATTCGGCCGAGTCAAAGAAGATGTCTTCCCATATGTATCTGCAATGCTTGATTCAGCTTCTTTCTTTGTCTCTTTAACATCAGAGACAAAAGATGGAGACCTCCTCTTATCTTCTTTATCTTCTTGATGGTCGCCAGAATGACCAGAAACACCCAAATAAGAGTCTTTCCTTAAGACACTCTGCTTATGCAGCATAGATTCATGAATTTCATCCTCGTTATCGGAGCTGAAACCATCCGAGTCAAAAGATGGTGGCAGATCATCATCTAAACGTGGCGGGGTTGAATTTGTTTTCATCTCTTTTGCTTTGTCTTCCAGGTAGGGTCCACTCACAGGAGGGGAGAAGGGACTTTCACTACCCCAGTGTCCACTCTTTTGCTCCTTAGAACCCCAAATATTATTAGGCGAGAAAATAGAATTCTCACCAAATTTAGATGATTCTTCCCTTTTGCGTAGCGAATTGTCTCTGCTTTTATTACCAAACACCATAGGATCTTCAGTATCAGAACCATATCGATCAAAAACTGCAGTAGAAGAATCAGCAAATGTTGTATTATCAAAATGCTCATCCCAAATGGTCTCCTTGTAGATCGTAGATGTATCATTACCAGAAGAAAGCGACTTGCTATAGTTATTCGTGTTGTTATTTCCCTTCTTGTGATCATTAACTGTGAATTCCATCTCTGAGAATCTTTTCTCAGAATTATCATAGGTCCTGACATCTGTCTTTTCAATTGTGTTCCTCAGTTCATCATGATCATCCTCCATTGATGAGACGCTGGAATGGGATGGAGATGGAGACAGTCGACGTGATGTAGTATCCATACTGGAAGAATCAACAGAAGTGCTTTTCACTTCTTTATTTAAGCTAGTTTGAGATGCTTGTGGATACGTTCTCATCCTATCAGAGCTGCTTCTATCTGGTGAATGTACAGACTGCTTATCAATATCTTCAACTTGACCTTTGCTGGGTCTGTATTTGAAACTGTTATTTGATGATTTAGATTCAGCGGAATTCTGTCTAGCAAGTTCAGCAGCAGCCCTAGCAGCGAAGCTAGCTCTTTCTGCAGACTCTGCTGCTGCCTGAGCAGCAGAGGCCGCATCCTTGAATTCAATTTTCCAATTTGTCTTATTAAAAGAAGCTTTGTTTTCCTTCGAATGCGGAGGTTCAACTTCTTCCGTTACACCCTTAGGTTCTGTTAACAGACGTCAAAATTGTCCGTTAAAAAAAGGAAAAATCTTACTAAGAAAGTGAAGAAAATGAGAGGGCTAATTGAATTTACCCATATCAGATGTTTCTGAATAAGATTGAGAACTAAGAGGTACCGAAGTTTGAGGAGAATCGGCAATTTTCTTGTTAGAAAGCATACTATGACTGCTTGTCTCGTTGACAATTACATGTTCAGACATTCTCTTGATTGGTTCATCCTTGGGCAGGGCAGAGGGTGGCTTAAGATCAAAGGATTGCCCAAAATGAACATTGGCACTTATAAAAGTTGTAGGGCCATCCTAATCAATCATGTAAATAAAGAATTTATATGCTATTAGTAGCAAGACAATAGCCATGTAATGACAAACAAGATCTAATCTGTCATCTATCAAAAAGACCAAAAAAAGAGTAAGAAAAATCTAAACCATAAACTTTACCAGTCGATCATCAATTGGTTGTTGAATTTGCTCCTCAATTACTTTCGGTTCCCACTTGACATTATGCTCTTCAGCTACTGCAGTCAATATTTTGAGTTTGGTCTCTATATCAGGTGCTCTAGCTGACAATTTCTCGACGACCTATATGTTGAAGATGTCAAAAAAATTTCAGAAATCTGAAATGTATTCAAATTATTCTCCATGCCACATAAATAAATATTTTTCCCTGACTAAAGGAAGAAGACTGGGAAACTGAATAAGAAACTAACAAGATGGCTAACACCGCATTGTGGTCGAACTTCAAGAGCTGCAGTAACAAATTCTTTGCCATACTTCGCTGAAAAATGCTTGCGGATATCCATCAATTCTGGTACATCTGCACATCTTGGTGATGCAAATACTATACTAGCTATTGCTTCTTTCAGATCAATTGGACAGTTCCTATAAAGCCAAAAGAAAAAAAAAAAAGGAAAATAAAATATTTTTAGAAGGTGAAACCATGTCAAACATGATTTCAAAGAGCGGAAAAACGTAATGAGAAGAACGTAATGAGAACACTAAAGAAAAAAAAACATCAATAAAAGACCGTGCCATATGACCAACTACACCAACAACATTCAAGTGGACAGAAAAAGAAGCAACTGTTTGCTTGAAAAGCAAATGAGTGTGACACCCCACTTCCCAGGGAGTCACCCATCCTAGGACTACTCTAACCCTAGCATGCTTGACTCTCTTAACCTTTTGGGCCTAGACACCGCCCAAAATACTATAGCTGGGTTAAGAAGTTTAGCCCTATTATATTTCATATATAGGACTACCGGGGTTTCACAATGAGAATAAGCGTAACTTCATGAGTAGGGCCTTTACAGTATTCTGCTAAATAAACAAATCCAATTTAGATTATAATAAACAATCAGTTGCTTCCTGAAGTTCTATTTGATTTTGGAACAACAATGCCTGATGTTAATTTTTTTCTAAATCTCCATTACTTTTCATTGTTTTAAGTAAAAGAGAATTTGCTCCTATATACATGATGCGTCGCATTAATGTACTCCAATATACCCAAAAATAAACATAATAGAGAGAGTAGAGTTTGGCAATAGCATTTGAAATAACTGCAAGAAAACAATGAAGATTAGGTATCACCATACTTCTGTGACTCGATCATCGGCATGCGCGCCATGATAAGTTCACAGTATACTGAAATCAGATCATATGCTGACATTGTCTTCTCTTCCCTGATGACATGTTCAACCTGCAAACACAGTAGAACAAAATTAAACAAATGTTGAGTGCAACAGACTTCATTTGGTCAAGGCTTAGAATTGCAACCGATAATTAAAATCACATTCCCTTTTTGTTGATAACCAATTAATGATAATCTACTTAATGCATCATGCATGGAACTTGCTGGCCAAACACAATGGGGGAAAGCATAACAATATCCACTAGAATAATCACTACATCAGCTGGGCACAAGTTAGGGCACATGTTAGGGCTCACATATGTGCCAAGGTAGGCCAAAATGGTGAGGCAAACTAGACTTCAAATGAAAAACAGCAACTACTCATCTAATTCAAAAAAAGAAAAGGGAGAAGGAAAAATGGTTTGGGATTCTAAAATAAAACTAACGGAAAATTATTTATTTCAGTTATCCTTATCCATTAAACAGAAAAGGTCCTTCAGTAATACTAAAAAAAACAAATGAAGATCTACACTAATAAGGTCAGCTCTTGAAAGGTAAGCATATTTGGAAAAAGAAGCAAAAGTCCATCAAACCAATGAACACAATATGCTAATATTTATGAACAAAAATAAGTCCAAAAACAAGTAGACAGGTGGAAAAATAGAATTCAAATAAAGAAAGAGCGAAAGAGATAAATAGTAATAAAACTGAAAGTTGCTTTCTCTTTGTCCAACAACAAGAGCCAATATATGATCATAACTTTGGCCAGCAAAAAGCTACAATTAACACCAAGAAACTTTTTCGTCTCAAAAAAAAACCCCATCAAAGAACTTCAGTCCTTCAGAAGTCCTAAAGTAAAGAATTTAAGAATTGTGTGTTAAGCCTGGTCAATATACCTAAAAGACCACTGATTAGGACAATAAATAAGCAAACACCATACTGTTCGCATAATTTAACTTCAAAATAAGAAGAAACTGCCATAATGACTAGAACATAGAAGTTGTAACTTAAGTTCAACAGCACACCCTCTGATTATTAACCTTATATGCTTTTCAACAATATAGTCAAGCAATTGATATCTGGCAGATGGCAAAGATCCAATTCAGTTGCTTTTCAGTGATTGTTTTTCTCATACCTACGTTCTATCATTAGGTCGCAACTTAAGAATAGATGCAAGAATATGGCTAAATACATAAATATTTTGTAAATGGTTGGCAATTCAGAGGATAGACAAGGTAAACCAGACCACCAATAATCTTTTTAAAAAAACGAGAGCGATAAATGAGTGCACAATACAAGAACAACAAGAACAATATCAAGGACGCACAGCATCCAACTTACAGGAGTATGTAATTTAACACAATTTCTGCCAACCTAACAGCTCCCAACTAACTGCATCTCATGCTATCAATAAATATCCTGCAGCTACTCACTAACGAAGATTCTGTTTGCGTAGTTAACCACTAACCTTGCTTGTTGGATTAAAATAAACATGTTCCGTATCCTCAACAAAAGATGATTTCAAGCAGATTCCTAATTTACAAGGAACGCAGAGTCGGTGCCCCCAAGGAACAGTTCTTGAAATTGTAAGAATCGAATTACTTCCTTTGCATTAATATTGGTGGAATTAAGAAGACTAAATGAAGCCCAAAAACAAAAAACTCGAGATACAATCTGATCAGGGGAAAAAACTCTTAAATCGGAAATTTCCAACTAACCATCGAAGAACTTCAAGTACAGAGTAATACAGATGGTCAATCAGATTAGGATATATCCTAAAATGTAAAAAATGACGATGGGGAGAATGTAAAGCTTCACAACGTGACGACATATACAATCTCACTAAAAAAATTTAAAAAAAATACTGAAGAAAACATATAAATACCATAAAAAAATTACTAACTAAGATATCAACAAAGATCTAGTATAACTCCCGCACAACATAATCAAATGTTCAATACGACAAATAATCCCATTATGTATAAGGAATGAAATAAAAACGGACCCTGATCCGCGCGGTTTGATCTTGGCCCGTCTCCAGAAGCTGCGCCAACTCCCGCCTCATCTGCTTGATCTGCACCTCTCTCTTGTTCCTCAGAAGCTTTAAACGGGCCACCGCAAGCCTCAGCGACGTCTTGCTGTCGCCAGATCAACTCAAAAATTAACCAAAAACTCCAACAAAAATCGAGGAAACAGGACGCAAAAATCAGTAAAATCAATCAAAATCCTTCACCGAATCAGCTCAAAAATAAACCAAAAATTCCAACGCAGGATTAAAAAAAAAATAACTGCAAAATTAGTGCAAATCCTTCAATCGAGGATCGAACTAAACGAATAAGAGATCGAAATTACCATTTATCAGGCTTGAATCCCTTGGAGAGCATCCCTGACATCTTCGACTTGGCATGCATCGTGCTCTCTTCGAATTCGATCGATTCGGGGTGGAACTATCGGCTAGGAAGGAGAAGAGCTAGGGTTTGGGTAATCGACTCGAACTCTCGTCGATGTTTTTAATGCTCGATTGAGATCTCGATCGGGATAAGAATAGGAGAGAGAGAGGGAGAGAGAGAGAGAGAGCAGTGAAATTTCGTGTTGGGCGATTCGACGCACCGCGACGACTCTTTGGCTTCCTTCCAACGAGAAGGAAAAAAATTTTGGCACAAAATGACGAAGCTGTCCTCAGCGGAAAAAGCAGAGCGGCGGCCCTTTGTTTCTGTACTTGGCTTGCGATACGCGTCATCAACTGCCAGAGTTTCTCCTTTTCTGTTTCGTTCAGAGATCTCGTTAGTATTTTTTTTTAATTAGTGGAGAAAAACGATGCTGACCATAACAGGAGTTGTACATTTGTGTGTGTCAGTATATTTACCAAACCTTAATTTGATCTTTGGTTCTATGTTTAAATCTCGTCATACATTAAATTACAAAGTTTTTAAAATTTTAGATTATTTACGTTAAGAGTTTCAATGGAGCAGAGAATTAATAGATATATAATAATATAAACAAATCTAAAAGGTTTACGTACGGGCGGGTAATTTGGGATTTTAACACAAAAAAAAAAGGGGGCAATTTCGGGAAGAGGAAGATCGGACGGGTTTATGAACGCCCCTTGCCCGCGTGCCCTATTATCGTGTGGGCCCAGTAGCCCGCAGCGACTCATTCTGGGCCGTTACATATATACGCGTACATGAGGGAGAGCTGTACCGTCTCCATGCATGATCCAACCGCGTACATGAGGGAGAGCTGTACCGTCTCCATACATGATCCAACGAGAGATCCTCGCCAAAAAAGTCAACTTAATTAAGATCTCTCTCTCTCTCCCAAAGATGAAAAAGAGAAATCCGGTTGGTAAGAAAAATAAAATAACTTCAAGGACCAAATTGAATAAAGAGGTGATTAATGGATAACAAAGTGGAAATTTATTAAAAGTAACGAGTGAAAGTTGAGTATATGCA